>NC_071981.1:2655410-2675625 GCF_026283585.1 Hylaeus volcanicus | reverse complement strand
CTCCATAACATATCTGAGAATTATTTTTGTTTCTTTTCGAAGAAATTAAATTATCGCATTCTTTGAATCTCTCAAGATGAAATGAATATGAAAGGGATGGAATACGTTCCACGGGAACGGAAAAAGAATTTGAGGGGACTCTAGCGAAGATGAGGGAGGGAGGCACACGAACGCCTATACACTGTCGCGAGCTCGTATTAACTTTAACGAGTGACGGCCCACGCGACCGTTCGACGGGTCGAAGGTCAACCAGACGTGAGAATCTTCGTGGATTCTTCATTTCCGTGGCCTTCGGGATGCCGACACCGTGAAAGTGGAGATTCACGCCTTCCAGTGATATCACTTTGTTTGCCACCTCCTCTCCCTTCGAGTTCGTTAGAAATTGAAATGGAAATTGATGCTCGCGATGTCTATTATTTCGCAGGCTGGTGGGCGTTGCGAAGTTGATGGCGAAGATCGATGGGAAGCTCGGAGAAGCTTGGTGTCCCTTGGAGTGGAAACTGTCGTAATTCCTCGTCGTCTTGCTTTCCGACCTCCTTTCAACGTAGAACGAAAGGCGGGGGACTCCGTAAACGTTTTGATATCGGGTCGCTTTTGCGACACGCTCTTTTTCAGCTTCAGAGAGATGGAGTACCCAGCCTTGTTGTCATTTATTTTCTTCGCTTCTGTAGACGGAGGCAACTCGTTAATAAACTGCGCATACTTATTCGTTGATGACAAATGGAAATATTCAAGGATACTTTATACTAGGTCGTCCCATAAGTTCGTGCTGCAGACCGAACCAGTATTTAATAAAAAAAAAAAGTACAGAAATGTTATCGAGACAGAAAGGTGGAATAATATTTAAAAATGAGAGAGGTTAACTTTTCGTAGAACACTTAAGGGTATGTTTCGTATAGAATATATTAAAGGGTTTCTTCGCAAGCAAAAACACACGGTTGATTCGTCTAAAATATAGAGCCTAAAATATAGGCCCTGAAATATAGAGAATAATGCTCGATTCACTCAATTTATTAATTCGAGTAGCAGAAGAATAAGTGGTACGAATTCATACTCAGAAGACGAAACAAAATTTCAAGTTTCTATTCCGCATCCGCGTGTACAAAAATACGAGTGGTCCGCCTGCAAGGATGCGCACAAATACATAAACGTATAAAACACGCGTCGCGATACTTAGAAGACAAAACAAATTTTATTTCAAGTTTCTATTCCGCATCTGCGTGTTCCACGCGTGTTCCGCAAACATCGTACATGAAAGCAGAGCATACGCAGACGTCTGGTAGCGTCGATCCGTGAAGTAAATTTTTTTTTTTATTCGACGATAACGAACAAAACCCGCGCACGTGTGCGCTCGTTAGCTCGGATAACAAGATACACCTTTGCAATCAGTGGCTTCTTAGGCGGCAGGGACCGCCGCCTCGCTCTTTGAGCCGCGCTGGAGTAATTACGAGACCGCGAGAATCGCCCCCTTACCCTGGAACACGGATTCAAAGGTCTAACGAGCACGTTTGACCCGCGGTATCGAGGGACACAGTGTTTGATTCGTCATATTTTTTTTTCTTTTTTAAGGTCGTTTCATTCCGAAGATGCCTCGCTGCGAAATCGGTACACGTATTATTGATGCCGGATCATCGTTTAATATTAATTTCGAATTACTTGCGCAGGCTCGGGGCAGGTGTTACCGCGAGAGGCTCTTTAATTGGGCGCCGATAAAGTAAGCGACAAGGTCGTCAACTTACACGTATGCTTCCCAAATGTAGAAGATACAGGTAAACGTACGCGAAGAGTTCGCTGTTAATTGTAGTTTACGATCGAGGTAATTCCGGACATAAAAGATTTAAGAACGTCGCAATTTAAGAAAAGTCATGGATTATAGAACGCGTTCCTGCTAAATGTGCTTCCTATTGTGAATTTCTCATCGACTGTTTATTGGATTTATAGGAAATTTAAGTGTGCAAGAACCTACAAAATGCACACAATATGCAAGAATATCTAAAAGATTGAAAGTAAAGTTCACGTTATAATATTTACAGAATAAAATAAATTCCTATTTCGGTTCAATTTTTGTTGGCACATCCGCGAAGATTTTATTTTGCATAAAGATCCGCGGTCTACTCGTCGACATGGGGTTTGAATTCCGCGCCCAATTATAAAACCAATATTCCAGCCAATACAGCAACGTACAATCGCCTCTCTCTCCCCATCAGGGCACCAAAAAGTGTAGCGAGCAAACAACAAGCGAAAAGAATAAGTATCAGACCGTATAAAGCGAACCATTTTCGAAAGAACGTCAAACAGGAGAGGCGTACGAACCACTTGACCTCTGCGGCGGAAACGGAAGCCCCGTTCTCCAGTTCTTGGCTCTCGCGGTGCGTTAGCTCGCCAGCGCGATGATTACACGTATAAAAATGTAATTTCTCACCGCGCACGGACGCATCCGACGCGTGTGGTCCGGCCTCGTGTGTGTGTGGCCGCGAGAACCGAAAATTTACGATTAAAAATCGACGACACGACGGGCCCAGGGTCGTAAACCCTGATGGCAGGCCACGGGCTCCTTACAAAGCGATCGATTTGTCATTACGAAACGTTTCCACAAAGATATACCTCAGCCCCACGGTTCCCGTATTTTCTCCGAGCGTTCCCATTGATTTACTGGAGTCAGCCGCGGCCCGTTTAGTGAGATTGTGTAAGGCAGTTAATCATTCGGGCCCCGGTAACCCTTTACACGGGGAATTCAGACTTCCGGATGAACGTATGATTATCGGCTTTCCTCTTGATCGAACCTGCCCCGTTGGCTCGTGTGTTCTTCGCTCCGCTGAGCTTAGAATTCGTGGTTACGAGGGCCTTTAAAACTTACCGTTCTTGCGCGAGGCGTGGTTCGAACGGCGCTGTTCCGAGCCGAACGGCGCAACAGGCTTGAAATACACGGAACACGGAGCGATTCTGTCCTGTGTTTGGGTTAACTTTACAGGCGTGTTTTATCGATCGCTGGCGTGTAAGGAATTTCGTTTGAACTTGGCTGCACGAGTGTTTTCTTTCACGAGTTCAATTGTGAAAGCGACGAGATTAGGATCGATCGGTACGCTTTTCCTCCTTGCGCTCGTAGAACAGATCGAAAGGATATTCTCCCCTCGTAACTTGTTCTTCATTTTTCTTCCCCCAGGTGTGTAGCGTGGGAATGAAAAGTATATTGCAGCATTCCTTAATTTCATAAGTATTGCGATTGAAATCATTTTATTTTTGAAACAAGGGTAGTACTAGAGAAAAGCTTTTTACTAAGTTCGATTTCCAATCCCTTGACGAGCGGGAAATCTGTTAATTTTTAATATATATTTAATAAGTATTTAATACAGTTGTCACGATGAAAACAATTTCACTACACCTATCGCGTGACGACGATATATTTTATTTTTCGCTTCCTCGCACCTAACCTCGCTCACTCACTCTCATTAAGTAGCAAATCTCACACGCACAACAACTTCGTTCCGTCGAAACCTCTGAAATTTCAATTTTTCAGTGTCGATAACAATCGTCAGGCAGAACCAATCGATTCCACGGTAAATTTCCCGTAGCGTAAACGTTCCTGGCTGCCGTAAACCGGAAGGTTCCTTCCTGGACGAGCAGCAGTTAGTCACGCGGTGCAACTGTTTCGAAAATTTGGTCTTTTGGCTTAGAATACGGTAGTTGCTTTTTTTTTGTTGCTCCTGCTACCCTTATTGCGAGATCCATCGGACGGAAAATAAAGATTTATGTGTTTACCGGCTGCGGACAGTCGTTTCCTCCGGCAGGAGTACGGTATTTGCGTTTTTTTCCCTCGACGCGTTCCTCCCCCGTCTTCCACGGCAAAAGGGGTAAGCGCGGTAAAAATATAAAGTCAGCCGCTTTTATGGCGCGAGCTACGGCACCCGTGGAATTTTTAACCCTTACAAAATCCTTCTGGCGGAAGGGTTACCCCGTTCACGAGTCAAAATATTACTTTATTGAGGTGCCTACCCCTAATCCCCGACGTCTCGAAGACGAAAAAAGGGTTTAGCATTCGAGGAACGGGTTGACTTCGAGGAAACGCGCGTAGAAAAAACTCCTAAGACGACTCTAACTTCGCCGTTTTGCAGTTGACTTTAGTGTTTTACTGGAAATCCATAAACGCCCGAAAGGGTTACAGTTAGGTGCGCCAAAGTCCCATCGTGCGGATGTCGAATTTCAGCTTCAAACGGTCGTAAAACACTCCACCGCTTTCACCTTCTCGAGAATGTTTTCTTAAATTTTTTTTTCGGCTTGTTCTTCTTTTCGCAACGTACTCGCTACCCGTAGACTTTATTATTTTCGCCCAGAGCGACGTTGACCGGTCCCTGAGCCCGCGTGGAAACCAGGGTGCACCGCTAGAGCTTACGGTATTCTGACTTCCGAAATGCAAAAAATTGCAAGAAAAAATTGACCTTTTAACCGTAAAGTTAACTGGATTCCACGCCGTTGACATATTTTTTCCCAGAGGTGGACCCCGGAGAAACGGTACTCGGTGTTCATACCTAGCGTGCTTCTGGAAATTCTTTACCTCTTAATAAATAGCTGCATTCTAACGAGCTTTCTAACGAAGGGCTTGGTTGGCGATTCAAGAGTTAAGGTGAAGGTAACGGAGAGTGTCTTGAATCATTCAGCGACTCGGTGAAGATATATTCTTTTGGGGTGAATTCTCATTATTCAGGGCAACTTGAAAATTGCTAGATTGACGACCGTGGCAGGGAGATGGATTTTCGCAGTGAAAGCAGTTCGAGTGAAGATGAATTTGATTTCTTTGTTAGAAAACAAGGTCGCCCTCAGGGGCTGTAGCTATGTTTGATCATAGCTACAGTACGGACTTAGCAATCCCGAGGTACCCGAGCTTTAGGGAGTCCCAAACAGACAAATGTAAACGAACACATACAGCCAATCCCATAAATATTCGTACATTACAAGAATTCGTATAAATATTACAAGAATTCGTCTGAATTAAACGATAAATTTGATGTTTCCAAATAAATGCTTTTTTGTAAATATGTACGTGAATAAACATTCCACGTGTATATTTGTATAATGAAAAATTTATTTGAAAACATCAAAGGTATCAGTTAGACTTTCTTCAATAGAGGGTACGAATATCTATGGGGCTGACTGTATATTTAAGATTGGTAATTTGTAACAAGCAAGAGTGGACCAATAGGTAGAATAATAAAATATAAAACAGATAAGGTCACTTATACAAACACTTTCGTTCTCCAGTTTGTAAAGGCACAATATCAATCTCTTATATATTAATTAATTAAATTAGACAAAATAGCGATGTATTTATTATTTGGAGAATTTTTACAGCTGACGTTTATTCTTTTAACTTTTGTTCAAAAGATGGTAACATACATTCAGCTAAATATTAAAAACAAATCGATTGCAAGTGCAAAGAACCAATTACAATTCGATTTAAAAGTCCGGTATCAAATTTCTTAAAGTATGACGTACTAAAATACAACGTAAACAACGTGAAGACATTACACCGACATTACAGTAATCCGACGAACGTCGTCGAGTATTCGCGAAACCTTCCGGAGTCCTCAGTTCGCCCCAGTTAAAACGAAAATGGCGGCGAGGGGTTAATGGCGCAACTCGATTCGGTCGCCATACTTTGAGTAATATATTTCGACAATAAAAAAAGAAAAGAATCATCGTATATCTCGGAGAAGTACCGCGACCGAGGCCAGCATTCGGCGGGTCGATTCAGCCGATTTTTATAGGCCGTAAAAGGTGTGGGGAACACGAAAACCGCGGGCGCGCGGAATACGCCAGCGGAGCTACCATCGCCGCCGTGTTATTTACGCGCTTTACACGTCAGCCGAGACACGATGGAAACGCCCATTCCACAAATTACTTTGCAACCGACTACCATGCTTCCAGAAGGTTTCGCCGCGGTTCCAAGGCGAGTCAAAAGGACCGAGGCCGGGCGGGGCGGAAAGGAGACAAAACGGTACGAAAAAGCCGCGGACGGGATCGTGTGGGGGTAAGAGAACGGAGAAATAATAAGAACGGAATGGAATTTGCCGTGAGAATAACAAAACTTCGGGGCTATTTGTTCATCTTTTCACGCTTTGTGCGATGTACGCCGGTAGCCGAGTCGAAGGAGATCTTTCTTTCATTCCCGCGGTACGGATGAGCGGGAAATAATACCGCGGTCATTTAAAAATAATAACCGTTTAAAATGTGCTCGGTTAAGAAACGTAAAAATTCGCAGGATTCCCTGTAACGCAAAATTAGGGGAGGATAGTTTCGAAAAAGTAGAGTTTTGGGTTAAAATACGGTAGTTGCTTTTTCCTGTCGGTCCTTCCATCCTACCCAGACAAGTTACCCAAAGGCCTCTCTCCCAAAGGACTTGCCCAAAGGGATATTTCAAACAAGCCGGATTCAAAAGGACCAAGACCGTCACCAGCTCGAAAAGAGCCTTTTGAAACAACCCTTTTGAAAAAGCGATAGATAAGCCCGCGTGTAACGGAGATATAATACCCGAGACGACGCGACGCGACGCGTTTAGTTTTAGTTACGTACCATAATTTTAATCATAAAAACTACCCATTCTTGCGCGTCAGGCTTCGCCGCAACACTCTCCCTTTTCTGGTAGACGCCGTTCCCTTCGACGCGATGAATCCGTATCGCGAGGACCACCAAAGACGACCGACGGTTACGCGGCAAAACCGCGCGCGTTAAAACGCTACCGCGCGGCCGTCCATCACGTCACCGTCGGAATTAACATCGAATTAGGCGCTCGATCCCTGACGCCGTACTTGCGTACTAACGATTCGAGGCGGACTCGACGCAGATTAATCGATTTCGGGAGCACAGAGATTTTTCGCGTCGATGACGAACGAGCACGCCTCCCTCGATACGATGATGTCGCGGTTTCGTTAAAACACGACCTAATCGAACCTACGAGTCTTGTAGTACAAGATCCTTGGAGGGACGAGGTCTGAGGTTCTTCGAAGGGGGTGGGTCATGTGAAATGCAGATAGGGAGAATGTTGCATCTTTGAAGGATTTTTTTAACACGTTGGTCGACTAGAAATGGGCGGCAAGGCTTTTCAGTATGGAACTAGACAAATTAATTTCGAAAATGACGCGATAATGAAAGTAAATTTAGATTGGATTTGTGAATCGTGTAGGTTAAAGAATTAAATTGTATTTTTTTCTTTTGACAACAATTTTTATTTTTTTATTTATTGAAAACATCATGAACATACGGTATTATCCGCACGATATGATTATTTGATAGAATTGTAGTAACTTGTCTAACATAAATGAATTCGATAATATTTTTTATTTTTAAAAATGTTTGAGAAATTCAGTAAATAAAGGGTTAAACGCCCTACATTCTTCAAATTTCGAAGACATTCCTTCCCTACATAGCTTAATGTCCTTCTCAATCCTTCTCAACAGTCTCGAGACGAAACTTAACTTGCTAACAATTTTTACAAATTTTAATCTGGCAGTCAACGTGTTAAAAAGTAGAATAATACACCCTTCTCATAGTTCGACCATCAAAACGTCGCACTTTTTAATTTTACTCCCACTGTAATTCAATCGATATTGTCCCAATAGAAATCCCGTGCACATTTACCACTTTACCCTTCATATGAGACTCGCAGAATCAATCGTTACCCTTTTAATCCCCTCCGCGTTAATCTCTTCCATGCACGAGTTTCGATAAATTTTCTCATTGTCGCGGTAAAAAGTGGCCGCGCAAGTGGTCGGAATGATTCACGAGGTCGATGGAGGTTCAGCAAAGCATGGTGCTCGAGCGGAGGGACCAGAGAAGGATGGCAGGCAAAAATTGCGAGCAAGTCGGCCGTTTTCTGGTGGTTCCCGAAGCTTTCTCGGAACTCTTCGACGACAGCCCCGAAAATAATTATACCACGGTCCTCGGTCGGACAGTGAGCACCTCGTCTAAAGTGTAACGCCGTCGCGGCGACGGGAACACAGAAACGGACCGTCTGGAATCGTAAATTAAGGAATACGACCTTCGTTCCCGACGGCGACAAAGAACGCTGATTTAAACTGTAACAGCGAGGAGAAACAGACTCCCACCACTCTCCGCGTTACGGTTACTCGTAATAAATTATTTTTCGCCTCGTAGCATCGCCACGCGAGAGACCGGAGAGGACGAGGACGGCTGGCTGTAAAATTAGAGGCCCGTTTTCCGTAACTGTACAGAGAAACGGGTTAAAGACAGTAAACCAATTCCCGGGGAAATTTACAACTGGAGCACGGGGCACCGTTTGCGCAAGCATGGTAAAAATGGCCCCCGTGGGGATCGGACCGTCCATTCTGGGACCCAGCGACTCGCGTGGCTTTTTCTTCTAGCCTCCAAGAACAAAGCACCGATCAACGTTACAGATAGTAAACGTTCCAGAAACGTGAAACACATGATAGGGTTCACTAAGTAACTTGGTTATTTTTTATTTATTTTCTAGAACTCTCAATTGACATTTCATCCATTCATATTTTTAGCTTGGCGATGCTTTAGAAAGAGTTCGATAAATAAAGGGTTGATCAACCCGTTTGGACAGAAATTTCACGAAGTTTAAGCGAGTATTAGATTTTTCGATTCTTTTTTACCCGAAAGGGTGGTCTTAAGAGAAAGGTTGATATTTTTAGCTTGGTGATGCTTTAGAAAGCGTTCGATAAATAAAGGGTTGGTCAAGCCCTTTGAATATAAATTTCACGAAGTTTAAGCGAGTATTAGTTAAGGATTTTCGATTCCTTTTTACCCCAAAGGGTGAAAAGTTCTCTTCCTAAGGGAAAGTTTCACATTTTCGTAAGCAAATTATTTACATGACAAACAAGGGGTTACCTAACTGTTCCAGTGTCCAGATCTTCCGGACATAAATTTCCCTAACCCTAGGAAAGTGTGACCGTTGAGTTCCACTGGACGCGACTCTACAGTAGCTGGTCCTCCGTTGAGACAGATAGTCGGATTGACGTCTAACTAGAGCAGGTACGGGACACCCTTCGTCTGGAATAAAAGTACAATCAGTTACGGGCGTCGTTCGAGTCGTCCTCCGGTTAAAGGGAAGGGGGGAGACTTTCGAAACGGGCCTCGAGAAAAGGATTCTAACCTTGGCCAGTCGGCGAGAGTTTATTATTTTATGCAACTGGAGCACGCTTCGCCATTATGCCGAGGAAATTCGTCTTTACGACGTAATTGTAGGTTAGGGTTAAAAATTTCACCCTTTTCGTGAAATATGAGAGCAGGCACGGCTTTATGGGACGAACGATGTTATTCAGCCCGAGTTCTGCTCCAGTTGTAAATAACGCTTCCGGGTAAGGGTTGATTTTTCAGGGTTCCCGGGAAGAAGTGTTGTCTGCCCGTTGCCCAACAGTACACAAAGCATTGTTCCACGGTTCACCTCTTTCCAGGGCAATTCTCCTCAGGGTCGTCCTCGAAATGTGATCGCATCAAGGAGAGTCCGAACGTTCCTCTGCCATTTCTGAAATTCCTACTTCAAAGGCACCGATTCTTCCTGGATGCTTTTCATTGTTTAGTGCGCTCTTATAACGAATGATTCGCGCAGAGATATACGACTGTCTTTCACGATTTATTTATTTACTTGGACATTAGGGCAAAAAATGAATGTTCAAATTTTAAATACATTTTAACCAATCTTGAAATCTTTGACAATTATGTTTCGCAATATTTGTACGTCTTGCTTCACTATTTACCTCGTGGCATTTTTTAAATTTACGTTGTTGTGATTTTTGTATTATACGACTTTATCTAAAGAATGTGTGCAGTATCCAACGTAACAGAACCTTAAAAGAAACGATAATTAGATCAACGTAACTAATTTCAGATGCCATGAGATAAATAACGAAGCAAAACGTGAAAGTACTGTGAAACATAATTATGATAAAAGATTATTGAAAGATTCATTGAAATATATTTAGGTCTTAAAATTTAAACATTCGCTTTTTGCACCAATGTCCAACGTTGGGATGCAAATGAGCGATGCAAATGAGCGATGCAAATGAGCAACGCAAATAATTTGTATTCACTTACTGATTTTAATAAACGAGAATGTAACGTGAAATAGATTCATATAGTATACATTTATATTCTCTCGAATTATTCATTTATTTATTACTATACGATATTTCACTTAACGCATGCATCAATCTTTTTATTATGAAGTGATTTCGAATTTAGTATCATCATTCTTCGGGGTCGACGTCGGCACTTCCGTCTTCCAACTTGACATTTCGCGAATGTAAAAGTTACGTATACACCGTTGCGTAACGAATGCATAATTCAGTTTCAGGCATCGAAAATTACCATTGCGATCACCTTCGCGCCTTCAAAAATGTACAAGGATCTGTAGAATTAATTTAATCTATTCAGATTTTCGTTTCAGTCGCTTTTTTACGACTGAATTTCTCACGGCATCAGAATAAATCGTTGCATTATATAAGTATAAATCCTGTTACAGCGAGACTTCGTAATTTGTCAAAAGCAAACGACTATTCCATCGCGTTTCATTCTTCAAGTTCGTCATTCTTGTCAAGTTTCGCAACGTGCCGAGACTTTGTACTCCAACGAACATTTTACAATCCCAATTTCACGTTCTGTTACAATTGTCCGAGAGACCTTCGCGAAATTACACATGCATAAAACTTTACTATCCCCGCTTAAAGGTAGACGATATAAACTCGGAAACGATCCTGCGTGATAATTCCCTCGTCGTATACCCGGTCGAGCGGGAAACCTGCGAGCCTGGGGGTCCGGATGGGTCAGACGGGGCCCCGGATCGACCTGCTCGAAGGTCCCCTCCTGTCGTAAACCAATAATGACGCAGCCCCGATACAAATACAGGCAAATGTAATTCAGAACGAGCGTACCCACGGCGGTGCTCTTGGTTCACGTTTCTGGGCCACAGATTTTATGGTAAAAACGGCTCGTTTCTGGAACACATTTTTACGATTTTTGCAGCACTTTTACGAGAGGCCCCTATAACGTTTTTGTAGAACGACGCTCACCGATCCGGCCGACCTTTGGTCGGGCCCCATGGCTTTTCACGCAAAGATTATTTTAGGACCTTTTTCGGTACAGTTTTCCGCGTTATTACGGTCACCCAAATAAAAACACAGCCTCGGCGCAGCAGTTTGAGCCATTTTTAAATGAAACGCGCTCGTAATGTTATATTGGTCGCCCTGGAGCCGTTCTTTGCGCCGAAAGCTACGAGAATTCTCTCTCTCGCTCGACCCATCCTCACTCTGTCGGTTTTAGGGGCGCGAGGGGCGGGTCGACTCGACAAAAATCGTAAAATCGTTTTCTCCGGAAACACAAAAACGTGAGGCCACCAGGACGCGTTGGCGTGCGCTTCGGCGTCTCTCGTTTCGGGGCACTCCAGTTTTTACTATTATTAGAGCGATTTTTTTCCTCTATAGAGAGGGAGCGTGGCACGGCACGCGTCCCTTTCGTGCTCCCGTTCCCCCGTTTATTGGCTCGGAGCCACGGCGGACCCGGCTCTGTTTAGCTTTTGCTACGGCAGGTCGCCACGGAGTCACGAAGAGCAATGATAGCGGCGGAGAGGACCAGCTCGGAAAGAGATGTAACGAGACGGTGTCACGAACCCTTCTAACTCTTCCAGCTCTGCCGAGAAGTTCTCAGCGAGAACTTGATTCGAGTTCCCATGAAGTGGATACGCCGTGGAATCGGACGCCGGCAGGGGCCCCCCAAGGGATCGAGGTCGCGCTTTCACGATTTCCGCCGCGCTAGAAATCGGCCAACGAAACGCCGGAGATTCTCGCGTGATGAAGTTTTATTTTGAATTGGTCCCTGTCCGAACACTTATTACAGCGACTGTAGGTAGGATTTACTGTTCATTGCTTTTCAGCTTTATATGAGTTGCTTCATTTTTGATGCAAAGGGGTTTTCAACCGCTGACGTTGAATTTTTGATCGAGGACCTGTAAGTTTTTACTTAAATGATAAACAATCATGTGTAATCCCATTTAAGAAAATTTTAACGAACTCCATACATCTTCCACGCGATAACCTTAAAGAAAAAAATAATAACATCAGGATGTACCCCACTCGAAACTATTCAACTCTTTGTATTTATTTAAATATAACTGCGGTGATAAACAATCGTGTATAATATATTTGAAATTAATGTTGCAAACCGTTTGCACTCTTTGTTTTACCTACTCCGCTATCTTTGTTTTACCTAGATCCACGGTCGCATGCAACTAGTTTCAGAGTAGTTTGAAAAAACTACTGATCAGTTACGTCCGTGTGCGATTGGCGTAAGAGAATCGATCGACGAAAAAGTAGACTAAACACGACTCCCGCCTGGTTTTCGTAAATATCACCAGCGCGCATTCACCCTTTGGATGACGGAAGCCTTCCTCTCCTTTTATGTGAAACAGATGTACCAGAAGCGTGGTTTCCGAACGTTACGCCGACGGTTCTGGTGCGTGTCAACGTCGGCGTCTCTTTCCCGAAACCGATTCCCATAACCTCGACTCGTCGTCCCTCTCCCGTGAAATCTAATAGACTCACTGGCTTATTTATTGAGAACAGAGGACCGCCAATTACGTTACGCTCGCCTCGAATTTCTCCTTACTATTTCGTCGGCGAGGTTCCTCCCTTCCCGTGCTCCGAGACGTGAAATTTACATGGAACACATGAGCCTCGGTTGTAATCACGTCGTTCGAGGTCTAATTGTAACAGGAAGTGGATAGGGTGTCGCTTAGGAAAATATGAAAACTATTAACGAAATAGTTTCGAGGCCTTTGCCGACGACAAGAACATTTGTTCAGTATTAGGGATGTGAAGGGTGGGAAACCCTTGGGATACATTTTTCGGTCACTGGAGATTTCGAAGTTAAACTTTATTAGTCCTTTATTATAATTTAGTTGTGTTCATTTTTATATATATATATTGCCTATTGAGGCGCACAGATCCCAAAAGTTTGCAATAATTATTCGACGGCTCTCTACGTTTCCAAATTATTCACGACAATTCGAGTTTCCTGCTGAAAATTCCGAGACTGCCTAAGCGGCTTTCTCCCTACGTTCTCGCGCTATGGCGACTACGTGCGTCGAATTCGACGCTTCTGTATCACACGGGGTACACGCGTTGCGCTAACTAGGGTGATAAAACTCGTCGGGACCGATGTTTATCGCGAGCTTTCTCGATGAACAATAAAGCCAGCGCGTGACCAGGAAAATAATTGAAACGTTAAGGAACCCGCTGAAATATGAAAGAAATATTTTACGATGATTGAATCGATTCAATTACAAGAGAAAGAAATGGTAAAAAGGGGGGCCCGTGAAGTGCGCGACGCCTACCGAGGGAGGCCTTGAGATCCGCCGACAAAGATTCGACAAAAGGTAGCTGCTCAGGACCACTCCTTTCACGGAAAACCTCTTTCAAGTCACCGCCTTTTGCTGCCTGTCTGCTGGCAAACGCACGTCCCCTTATTCCAGTCAGGGACCTTTTGCGATACCTAAACCTCCTTCGCGGTGCAGACGGGGCTGCTCGAGTCATCGCACGAGGGGGTCGACTTTGAAAAACGTGGGCGAAATTCATTTTTTATTACTGTCATCTTATTTAGCAAATCAATCAATCGTGTCGAGTCATAAATAACTTGCACTGCAGGTTCATTTGAGGAAATGTTAATGATTAAAAAAATAATAATGTCAGAACCACGCTCGAAATTATTCAACTCTTTGTATTACGGTTGAAAGCCGTTTCAGTTTCGTTTTGCTGAAAAAACCCTGTGATCAAGCAGAAATAATAAATTGATAGGATCAAAGGATAAAATCAAAGGATCGAGGATAAAGAATTAAATAAGGACTTTTCCGATTTCAGTTTTGAATTTAATGTTGCATTTGATCACGTACAGTCAGTGTAGAAAATATTCGTACAGCACGCCATTTAAACTAAAATTAATAATCAAAGAAATAAGAGGTTGACATTAAAAATAATAAACTTTAATTAACGGAAGTTCCACTCTAGAAATATGTAGGAATATTGGTTAATTATTTCTTCCCTTAAAATTGATTAATGAAATGAATATATGAAGTTTTATTTTGAATATGCTCCTGTACGAATATTTATTACACTGGCTGTAGGTAGGATTTACTGTTGCGTTTGATCACAAATGGCTTCTCAGCTTTATACGAGTTATTTTATTTATATAAGTTGTTTCATTTTTTATACAAAATGGTTTTCAACTGCTGTCGTTTAATTTTTAATCGAGGACCTGTAAGTTTTTACTTAAATATAACTGCGGTGATAAACAATCATGTATAATCCTATTTAAACAAATTTTAACAAACTCCACACTTCTACGCGAGTACCTACAAAAAAAAAAATAATAACATCAGGATGTACCCCGCTCGAAACTACTCAACTCTTTGTTTATCACCGCAGTTATATTTAAATAAATACAATCATGTGTAATCCCATTTAAGAAAATTTTAACAAACTCCATACTTCTACGCGATTACCTTAAAGAAAAAAAAATAATAACATCAGGACCCTGGTTAAAACCATTCGACTCTTTGTATTTATTTAAATACAACTAAGAAAGACATTTGAGAAAGTTTGATAAACGTTTCTGGCCGTCAGTTGTCAGTACCTGGAACGTGGCCGGTGCTTTGTAGAAGCGCCTTCACTCCCACGACTTCGAACAGGTTCTAACAACAATTTCCAAGTTCGATGGGCGGAGTTCCCCGTCCGAGTTTCAACAAGGAGCGCTGCGAGGTGTGCGAAAAGTTAATTGAAGCCGCTGCTTTTCCACGGTTCCCCGTACAATGCCGTCATTGTCCGGGCTTCGTCGTTCTCGTAAGGGGTGTTTTATTATGGGGGCTGCTACGGGGGTTGCGGACCCCGACGCCCGCTCTCACCACCGTGACCGAGTCGTCGAGTATCGGGCAGAAGCAAATGCTGCGGGAATATTCATGAACGCGCCATGAAATCGAGGGGCGTGCTGCGAATAATTCACCACCATTGCATCCAATAACTTCCCTGAAAGCTGGTTAATCCGCGGATCGATACAGCATTTTACGGGTATTTTCGTTGATCAGGTCAGAAACTGACGAACATAAGAGAGATATTGACTTGCTTCGCAAAGGGAGACCGAAACAAGTCAATGCTTCTGTTACTTTTATTTACGAGAAACGATTGTTTTGTAACGAGTCGAAGTTTTCAGTGATTGGATTCTTTTTTAAATTGCAGTCCGGACAAAGCATCATTTTTATTGAATTTATAACATAATATTTTGTGCACCGTATATATCGGACTTCCTATTTACATTTCTTTCTATAACATTCGCAAGTGCAATTTACCGGAACAGATTCTCCATGTGTTTACACATGACAGGTAGACCAATATGTATAAGGTGCACGAAATATACGTTATCTTGCGCATATAATTATGAATTCATTAAAAATAGTGGGTGGCCTATGTTGTTGTCCCGAACTGTAGGAAGGTGTTCTGGAACGAATACATCAAAACAAAATTCGAATTTGCGTCTCGATCGTTCGAGCGCGGTGATAAACAACCTTTTTTGTACCGTACCGACCATTCATCACCCGTTGTCTCCTTGATCGAGTCAGTCGGTTATCGTTCGCCATCGAATACAGTCGGTTGTGTCGATACTTCCGATTCACATCTTCTCGCTTTCGAAAAAATCGGTTCTTGTGAATATCTCGCTTTTGTTCTCGTGCCGTTAGCCCGAATAAACGTTCGAATAAATCATTCGACCTCCAGCGTTTTCGAATCATCCTGCTTCGGAAACTGCCGATATCCAATTTTCTCGATCATCGATTCTTTGTATAAAGGTGCATCAGCAGAAGGTGATATAGTTGCAGTTTGTATTAAGTAATAGAGTTTGTAGTTTTATTAAGTATCCCAGTTCTCAGATTTATGGAAATATCTCACGTGTCTAAGGCTCAGAACTCTCTTTATGCGATCACTCACACGCATACCTGTGCGTATACAAAGGTGACCACAATAGTTTAAACAAAATTTTCTAGTCTCCATTTTACCCAGATTCTCTACTTTCACACAACTAGCCATTTTAATTCTCTAAATTCTCTAAATTCTCTAAATTCTCTAAATTCTCTAAATTCTCTAAATTCTCTAAATTCTCTCCATACCTGCTCCACCATGCATCTCCTCTCAACGCTGTCAAGATTCGTTCACACGCGCAAATCTAATAATTCCGCGCGTTGTAAGAAGGGTTTCCTTCGATCGGAGAAGCGATGCAACAAAAGTTGGCTCGGTTCGAGCGAGTCGAATCTACGTCGGCAAGGTGGAGGAAGTTTCGTCGGTTTTTCGAGAATCGTATCAAAGGAGGTGACGTCCGTGCGCAGGGTCAATTATTCCCTGGCTACTTAAGGCATATACCCTGCGTCCGAGCAGTCGCGCGACAAGAGGGCCGCATAGAAATACGTTCGCCGGGTCGAATCGACGATTTCACGGAGACCGATGCGGCTTTTGCGGACTTCTCCGCCCACGAGGCCGCGGTCTGTCCTGCATTTTACAATGTCCCTTCGTTAAGAAGAGGCAGCTGCGACGGCTGTACTTCGTAAAAATAGCCGCGGCTTGAATTTCATTAAAATCGCCGCCGGAGACGTTGCGTACGTGACGCGTTCACCCACCGAATATTACGAGCAATTCGAGCGACGTGATGGGGACTCGTTTATCCAAATATGTCGCGGGATAGGACGGTTGAAACGAGTCGTGCGTTCGGATAATGAGATCTCACTGATTCACCTGGGTCCTTGAAGATGAAATTTGGTGTCTTCCTTGGAATAATTTGAGATAGATGTTATTAATCCTCCGTCTTACGATTTAATTTACAATAACGCGCGATGTAAACGATAACAGGGGAGGGATATTCACGTCTCTGATAAGGTTAAAGGTTAGAGCTGTGATGCAGACGCAATCTAAAAGATTCTGGTACATGAAAATAAACTGGAGGAAGTGATTGGTCACAGGACAGTGTCAGTAATGACTTCTGTATTTTATAACCTAAAAAGGAAGACCTCAGGGGCTGTAGCTGTGCTTGGTCGCAGCTGCAGTACGGGATTGGCGAACCCGAGGTACCCGAGCCCTTAATACAAAGTTACAAGACTTATAACTAACGTGTGATACTTTGTAATATAAAAATATAAGAGAAAATGGAGCGATAAAACCACATCAAACTGTCCATCGTAAAAGCAAAATTTAAAAAAAAGATTATCGCCCGTTCCCACGACGGTTGACACTACGTGGCATCAAAAAGATCCAATCAGCAGAAGGTGATATAGTTGCCATTTGTATTAAGTAATAGAGTTTGTAGTTTTATTAAGTATCCCAGTTCTCAGATTTATGGAAATATCTAACGTGTCGATCGTTAAGGCTCAGAACTCTCTTTATGCGATCACTCGCATAAAGGTCATAAAACCACATCAAACTGTCCATCGTAAAACCAAAATTTAAAAAAAAGTTTATCGCCCGTTCCCACGAGTACGTGGCATCAAAAAGATCCAAAAAATTCAACGAATGCTTTCGCCAAAGAAATAACGTCCCTCAGCTCGGAGGACACGACCGTCTCGCAATATATCTTTCCTTTCGGTCAGGAACCCGAAGGACCATCAAGGATCAGCAGATGACGACCGAGCTGATTAGATTCGGTCGCCTTTGAAAGAGATCCACGATGCCCGGGACCGTCACGGGTTACGAATCGGCATTCAGCCGATTTCCGCGCACCTTGGAAACGGTGATTTTGCCGCAAGTAAACAGGAGCCAAGAGAAGAGAGAGTTGGTTTAAGCTCTTTCAGACGTCTACTTGTGAATTCACCTTGGTCGTTACCAGATGCGATCCGCTCGTGATTCGGCCGGGTTTCCCGATTTTTCACGGTTCCCGTCGGCTACCGCGTGTCTTTGTACTCGCTCGCTCCTGGCACATGTGATCTCCGCCGTGAGCTTTGTTCAGGAATCGCCAGTGGTTTCCGATACGCCGACTCCGGAGAACTCGGGGACCTTTTTCGAAGGGAACTCGGTGGAAATCTGTCACCCTCCACCACTGCTATTACGCGCCTTTTGGGATATCTGCACTTTATCGCGGTCGAAAGGAACGCGGGGGTACAAAGTTAAAGTTTGAAAGAGTCTGGGAGAGCTGGCTACGTGTAACTTGCAATAGTTTCGCGTGTATCGGACGTGCGAGAAAACTTTTTGGCTTAAGGTCTTTCGGTATCGAGAAAAGCCTCCGAAATTGAAGAAAAAGAATGCGGAGATAATTACGATTCAAGGGAATAATAAGATTGTGATAATAACGATTTGAGTGAACATGAGTGCTTCCTTTATTAAGTAACAAGATATGGGATTAAGGAATTTTTACATGCAACTTTGTAATACCAACTCGAAGATGAACTCTGTAAAAAGGAATACTTAAAGTACCTATATAAAATCGTCCTGCTATAATTCTCTTTGAAGTTTCTTCAAGCTTCTCCTTCGAAATAGAATAGAAACAATGTGGAGATAATAGTGATTCAAGCAAGTACGAGTGCTTCTTTTATTAAATAACAAGATACATATGTCTTGATTAAGGAATTATTACATGCAACTTCGTAATTCCAACTCGAAGATGAACTCTGTGAAAATGAATATTTAACCCTTAATTCACTGAATTCCTCAAAAATTTTCTCAATAGAAAAAAGCCTGTGCTGCCATCCAACAATTAAAAACGAACTTCAAATACGCGTTTCAAAGCGTTTAATTAATACAGTATCACGAGAAAAATAAGCTTACAAGTCCCGGGCATTAAATAAAGGGTTAAATCGTCTTATAACTCTCCTCGAAGCTCCTCGAACCTAGAAGTTTCCTCGTTTCGAAGTTTCGGCTTCGAATCTCTCTGAAAAAAGACAGGCTCCAAGGTCGGGAGCACGACAAGAAATTAGCTCCGACGTCTCCTCATCTTGCTCCGAAGACGCATTAAATTTTTTGCTTTGTCGAAAGCTGAACGGGACAAACAACTCGAGCGCGGCGTAACACGACGAAAGGATTTCACGAAAATCTGCGCGTGAATGGAGGCTCCGGGGTCCTTGAGACGAGATTAGGAGCCCCTGAATAAAATCATCCTCGTCTGGAAACTGCGAGTCCCCCTCCGAGAGATCGATCACTCGCTGGTCGCGGAAGATGGTGTTTTCGTTCGTGGCAATGATCGTCCGCGTAAACAAGGCCACGTTGAGCCTAGCCAGTTTACAGCCGCAAAAAAATTACTCTAAGGTCGCCGTCGTAAAACCGACTGAGGAATCGGTCCTCTTCGCTAGGTGCCGCAAGGATACGACCACATTATCACGAATTGTGATATTGGTCGAGGACAATCGAGCTCGTGGCCATATATCTTGCCCCGGAGGCTTCGTGCGATCTTGCAACTTCTCTGCGAGATGAATCTCGAGGAACCCTGGAACAGAATGAAAAAAATAATACGTTTACGAGGGTCGCTGGAGGCCTTCCTACATTTTTGCGTAACCTGGCCTGGTCGTATATCATCTAGACCAGGAAACGGTGGAAAATACGAGGGGGGCAAAAAAGTAGCCAAAGGAAAGCAAGATGGCGCAAGAGGAGAAAGAAGATGACGCGAAGATTTCGTGTTGCAGAGAAAACGCAACACTATGGTCTGTTTGCGGACCTCCTAACGTTTCTGGCCATATTTCTGGCCATAAATACACCAGACCGTGGCCAAAATATGACAAGACATGCCACCTCTGGCACCCTCGCAGAGAAAGATCCCAGTCGCGTTGGAAATTGCGGTACTCCCCGAGAAATCGTCCTCTCGTCCTTGGGAAAATCAACGTTACGCATCATCTGCGGAAGCCCCCGGCTCCGTCACGCCGATTTCCGGGGGTTGTTTCTCAGCGGTGTACCCCCGGGGAGTGCTCCCGAAGGTTTCACTCCCTGAAACGGCAGTTTTCGTTGGTTTTGAACATCGCCCGTGAAAATGAAAATCTATTATCGGATGTTGAGGTCAAGTAAAACGTTTCTCATAAACTTGTTTTCGTGCTATAGTGGTGTTAAGTGTTTAATATAGGTGCATCGCATCTAGGTTTATCGCAGATTTTTAAATATTTATATTGGGTATTATTGAGGTTGATAACAAAAATTAATATTGCACATCATATTGGGTAATTGTGCTAGGTAAAAGT
>NC_071981.1:2647723-2655400 GCF_026283585.1 Hylaeus volcanicus | reverse complement strand
AAAATTAATATTGCACATCATATTGGGTAATTGTGCTAGGTAAAAGTAAGAAGTTGGGTATTATTGAGGTTTATAATCAAAATTAATATTGCACATCATATGGGGTAATTGTGCTAGGTAAAAATATGAAGTTGGATATCACTGAGGTTAATAACAAAAATTAATATTGCACATCATATCGAATAATTGAGGGGTGTGCTGCAATAAGAAGGTAGCTCCATTTTTCTATGGTTTCGAAGATAGAATATAATAACGGATTTAAAACATTTCTTTTTCTTGTGGTGCAATAAGGAGGAAAATTTGAAAAAATGGAGCTATATTACAGCACACCCCTCAATTGTGATAGGTAAAAATAAGAAGTGAACGACACCGAGGTTAATTACAAAACTTAGTATTGCGTATCACATCGAATTTAAATCCACATATTTTCCGATCGCAATAATAAAGCGTCCTCTCAGAACTTTCTGAAGATTTGCATATTCCACGTGTTCCCCATCCGCGTGAAATGTATCCGCATTCGACTTTCCCTCGAACTTCGAAGCCTGTTAAAGATGTCGGTGGTTGGTTTTCGACACACCCCGTGCATGCGTCCGGATGTAAGTGCCGTAATGTAAATCACATGGTAATTTATGCAGGCGCCACGAGGCAATTGCGCTCGAGAGTCGCTGGAGTGCCTGGGATCTTGCGGTTTTGCGGCTCGTTTTATTCCCTGGCGAAAATAAGGTCGCCGGGGTTATTAGCTATAATATCAGATTTATGATTTATGTCGAACGCGCGAGGATGAGGCGACGAGAGCCGGCCAACGAGCGGTAAAAGGATACTGCGAGTATCCGTGTCTTATATCCTCGCCGATCCACGTGGAGGAGGGAATGCAATTTCATATTTAATGCCGAATTTAATGCAGATTGCTGCCACTTTTCTGCTTGTTAAAGAATGGAAGCGCTCGCATTACACGTTACGAGCTTCGTTACGTCTAGACTGAAGTAAATCTGTATCCAATTTCCATGTTTTTTGCTATTGAAAATGAAAGTTGATGTTTAAAGTTTGGAGTTAGTAGATGTAGGTTTCATAATGCTATTATTCAACCTATCTCGAAATGCATAACGATTCAAAGTCCTCGCGTGCACCCCTTAACGATATCTCGCTGCACAAACGGAATCGTTTCGCGTTAATGGACGGCCTACGCTTAGGTTCGATAAAGCCCGAGTAGTATTTCCCATCTTAAAAATCGTTTCACGACCACCTATGCGATGGTAAATTTTCACGCAATAACCGGTAATCGCGGCAGCGACGTTCGAGCCGTTCCCGCGATATTTATTAATATCAATAAAACACGAGCGCGTGGTTTGAATCGGCTCGGGCGCGGGGAAAGAAAAGGATTTTATCGACGCACCCACGTGTGTGCGGTTTATACGATCGATTTAATCCCGTGGCCGGACGTGAGACACATCGATCCGGGCGAGTATTGGCTGTTACGATCGCAGAATGATCCTTGCGGTCTTCGGCACACGAGTATTTCAGGGTATGTTTATTTCGATGCTTTGTTTTCGGTATAAAATGTGTACCAACAGGGTGGTCCAAGTGTCTATTGCACACTAACCCTTTGCACTCGGATGTCCCGGGGAGAACTTGGCAGAGATCACACTTTCTTGCAGGTTTCCATTGAAGTAGCTTCAAGAAATAAATCAAAATAGCATTACAATAAATTTCATGCTTCTTATGCTACGTTATTTAATGCAACGTTATCCCTCCTGGTTAAACTTTACTTTGGTGAACCTAAAAGTTTTGAGTTTTTTTTTATGTAATCCTGTAGATTTCCCCGAGTAGAATTCGAAAATGCTAGGTTTCAGAAGTTATTTTTACCGTGTTCGACGGACTATTAAAAAGTTGACGTACTCTAGGGCGAGGCACCATCCCCGAAAATATAGTCCAAGCCAACTCTGTTAATTCGAATTCTGGCAGTTTTCAAAAATAGGTATAACAATATAAAAGTAGTTCGCCTTCAACGAGAACTGCTCATAACTTTTGAACCAGTGGATTCCTCTCCTTAAAGCTAGCATTTTCGGATTTTTCTCGACAAAATCTACATGACTATGTAAAGAAACACTCTGTAACAAAATGGGTTCGAGTGCAAAGGGTTAAGAAGAACAAGTACTACCCCTAGATTGCCTCCTAAAGAATGCAACCCCTACTAGAACTCCTCTTTCTCCTTCCTCCTCTTTCTCGACTAAAACAGTTATTATAACCTCCGTACAAAATTGTCTCCCAAGCCATTAATCATTCACGAATAAACTTCGCCGTCAGTAGCTTTCAAACTAATCCAATCTCGAGGAACCAACAGACCTGACAATATCCGAGTGTCCTCTACGAGGGAAGACCAGCTCGAGTATCGAGACTCTTACCAGGAAGTTAGCGGTACGCTTTCGGCACTCCCACGGGGTTAATCCGTCGACCGCGAAGCCTCACCGCAAACACCATAAATCAACGCAGACTTGCTTATATCAAAGTCTGGTCCGGTCGACCGCACGACAACGATCTCCGAGGACCTTCGCGAAAGCAACGTCTGCGCGTGGCGTCGCGACGCTCGCAGTAAATCTCGTTCGCGCGCCGCTTCGGTCGCTTTTCCGAGGATTCAACCCCCTATGGAGGCGGCGTTATAATCTGGGTAGTCGAATGGAGACGGTAAACAATGCAGCCCGCCGCTAAATCCTTAAGGATCGCATTATTCCCGTTGGACTGACGCTGTAAATCGTCCTGTTTGGCCTGTCGTTCGGTCAACCCTTTCGTTCCTGGCTCCGGGATTGATCCCTCGATGGACGATTGTAAATATTGCGGGATTAAAGGAGGCCCCGGCGTCGCGCGAATCCTTCTTCAACCCTTTCGCGTCGGTAGCTCGGGAACTGGTTAGAAGTCGATTGTTCCACGGAGTTTGCGGCGCGCGCGATCCCTCCGCAACTACCGGGTAACCAAATTGTCGGTCGGACAAGGCTAGAATGAGGAATTGTCCTCCCGTTGCGCTGTAATTGGATGTACCGGGGTGCTTCGGAGAAGTTCGGGCCGATTTAAGGGCTCCTCGTGGGCGTGCAACGTCGTGGCCTGGTAACGTATCAATTCCTTATTTACGAGCACTCCTTGCAACCCCAAAAGCTTTGTTTTCCTATCCAGAGAATTGTGTTCTGAATTCCGTTACCTGCTCAAAATTTAATAGGAATACCACAGGTCCTCTTAATTACTTCCACATTGTTTCCCTCCGCTTTCTTTTTCTCTCAGCGATTGTCGCGAACGCTGGTGTCGTCGAACAGCGATTTGGAGTCGTGCGGTTCAAAGGATATTCAATTTGACGAATTTACGAGGGTTGGGGTTGCTTTCAGTTGTTATTCCACTGATATTCGATAACAACTGTAATTTCTCCATCCAAAAACAACCGTTCATCTCGATGAAGCGAGATTACGTCTCGGGCGTATCCCCTTAATCGTTTTCTCCGCTTTCTTTTTCTCTCAGCGCTTGTCGCAAACGCTGGTACCAAAGGAAGTTCGATTTGACGAATTTACGAGTAAAGGGTTGAGGTTGCTTTCAGTCGCTGTTCTACTGATATTCAATAACAACTGTAATTTCTCCGTCCGGAAAAAAAGACCGTTCATCTCGATGGAGCGAGATTATGTCTCAAGGGGTGCCCATTATAAAAATGGCTGTCTCATTACACCTGACGGTGTGGAGTTCGTTTGCACCGGCCGGATCCTGCAATTCATATCTTTAATAATCGTGTTTAATGCGATCTAAGAGGTTGATGACCAGATTGAAAAAAGGCTGGCTCGATATCCACGGGAGGGAACTTCAAAGCGATCACGGGGCGCTGAAACAAACTGGCCGATCAGGCGTCGCCACCGTCGCCCGACGAAGCTCACCGATAAATTAACTCGCCGTGCTTCGCGGTGGATCGCAACCAGCGATGATCGTGCGCGACTCGGACCCGTAACGATCGGTCACGGGGCATTAATTCCCGGTTATAATAAATAAAAAAACGAACAGCTGGGAATCACGCGTGTGACGTGTCGGTTTCGGCCCCGGGAACGAGTAGCAGATTAATTCGCGATGATAACGCGTTATTCCTGCGAGCGCGTAATCTCGCGGAGTGTCGCGAACGAACGCGAGGAACGGCGTTATAATTACGCGGACCTCTTGCCATCGGTAAATTTCAACGTTCTAGTGCGTCGGAATTCCGACGATCGTGAAAAATGAAACTACGCGAACGGGGTAATCTGAAATTGAAATAGCCACGCGGCGGGGAGTTTCACGTTGGCGGTTCGTTCGAGATTTTCAGCCCGTATCTTCCCCCAATTCCCGTCCCTGTTTCGCTCTTCGCCTGTCTTCTTCGTTTTTTCTTTATTTCCACGTTCGCCAGAGCAAGAGGCGAGCCTTCATTGTTCGGGGCTGAGCTTACCCGGCGGAAACAAATGACCGGGCGCATAAAGCCGGTAGCAAAAAGCATCGGGCTCCTTCGTTAAAACTAATATATGTCACCATTATTTTTAATAACGCAAAAAGGGCAAGAACCATCCACTGTCGCATAATGGGAACTTTCGGTGGGGCTCCGTCGTCCACCTACCCGCGTACGCCCGCTCTCCGTTTCTTTTCGGTTTTTTCCTTAATTGTCCGCCAAGCTCCGGCAGATGGTACCAAACGTTCACCTAACGAGGGTTGACAGTCTCCGAGATTGAGAGCCACCGTTCTACTTATCACTCCCGTTTTGTTCGTTGTCGTCGGTAATTAATGGGCTCGCGAGCGCGGAACGCAACCCCTTCGAAAGTAAGTTTCAGTATTTCCTGACGATGTTCGCGCGAATGCAAATATTGGATGATTGCATTAGTTCGTGTCCGATTGTCATAGACGTTGCTATGACAACTCCATTGTTTTTGTTTGATTTGATTTACCCACTGAATAGGTTATAGTATCGCGTGCAAAATTAGATTGTATAAAAGAATGGCGACTACATAATTGATTAATAGAATCATATTCTTTGAAATTTAACACATTGAATTTCATTTTCAAATCGGGCACGAACTTATTCCATCATCCAATATTTTTAGAGAATGCAGGTAGAAACGGGGGATTATTGCTAATTTTGATTAGAAAGTATTCTGCCATTGCAAGGTTAACCCTTTAAAAACATCGCTCGAATTTTTTAAATTAATTCAAATGCAAACCCTTAAATACTTTCAAATGTAACAGCTCATTTAATACGACGTGATTCCTCTCAGCCCATTCAGCAACAAAAAGAGTGCAAATTCATGCCATTCGTGTGCAAAGGGTTGGAAATATTCTGTATATTTTAAGTAGGGTGAATAACGTACACTTTCTCTTATGCACTTTATTCAATTCTTTCCAAGAAACAAACCAGTAGCTTCCCCTTCCCCTAAAGAAAAGAAACAAAGGTACCCCTCCCCCGGTAATTGAAAACAAATTGCGAATTAAAAAATTAATTTAAGTCGCCGTATACCTTCCGAAAGAAAGCAATATCGTTTCCCCTTAAACTCTTTCTTATGCCAAGTCGTTCGCCGGAGAAACGCGAGCCACTAAAAACGTGAGCAGCCCTCGTAGCCTAATCTGGTCCACCTCCCGTCATCCTGGAATCACGCGCTCCTCCCAGTTTCTCCGTGGTGCGCACATACCGCATGATTGGATCGTCTTAGAGATCCAGAGCCGAGGCTAGTCACGGTTATTGATCTTCGAGGCGGATAAATAAACTTCGAATTTATTTTCACCGGAAATTTCGCCATCGCTGAACGAAACGGCGATCGTTCAGTTCAAAGTTACCGGCAATTAACACGCTAATTACGGACTCGGTTAGAACACACATAGATTCCTCACCACTCACGATGCATTCGATTTCTCGTGCGTTCTGAGTGGAAATCAGTATTTTGCGACGGTGTATTTCGCGGGGACAAGTATCGAGGGAAGTTCGCGTTTGAGATCACTTCTACCAAGGATCCGATCCTGATAAGATGGAAATAATGATCTGTTAGGGTCCAATGGATCCCGGAATTTCACCGGGCAGCTCACCGTCGAAATATCCATATTCATAACAAGGGTTTTATCTCTATTCGAGCCACAGTAGCCAGCCGCAACAAATCAATTTTCGCTGCAAATATATTCCGCGTTGTATCGGCTACCTCGTATACATTTTGCGCGTAACGTCTTTTTGCTCCTGTCGGGGCTTTCCGTGCCTTGCGCGGACGTCGAAGAAGGAAGGATCCCTGGGCGAAGCCCACGCTTATGTCCTCTTTGTCAGCGACGACGTCGCAATTATTTCGCTGCCACCGTGAAAGGTAACGTTACCTAGACTCCGCTGCGTTGAGTTAGGGCACACACTCGCGGGCCCCGGGAGAAACCGCGGTGCCCTCGTGCGTCTGTACCGTATATCTTACTTTCTTACGATACCACAGCGTCTCTCAAACATCGTCTAACCGCGACCCACCCCTGATAAAAATATATTTTGAACGCACAAAAGTAGAGCGGAATGTAGTTATTACGGTATTGTGACAAGAACAGACAAGAATTCGATTTTACTAGTGGTAAAATGAGGAAGCATGTTATGCTTTCGAGTGATCAGTTTATAGTTTGCTTCGTCACGAAGCCGAATAGCATACCTTCCTCGAAATAAGCAGCTCGTGTGTCCCGACAGAGTTGCTTATGTCGAGACAGTACTTCCAACTACTAAATGAAATCGAGGAGTAATCAATTTTTATTCACTTGCTCTTACTTTCTTATGATACACCAGTGTTCAAGCTTCGTAGCCTATATTTTCATAAATTAATTAACTAATCAGTTCTCCAACTTGAATTTCTCCAATCAGTCATCTTCTTGTTTTCGTTTTATTCCACCGACTGATATCTACCGAGTACTTTTCTTTTCGCAAATTCCCCGAACGGAAGCCCTCAGACAGAAAGAAGCACAGTTTGAGAAACGCTGCGATACACGCCGACGAGTATGGCTCGTGGACGGCTCACCGTTCCCCCGTTTCGCTTTTTATCGTATCCCCTGGCGACCACCGGAATTCCCTCGGTTTTCTTGCTTTGGAAAGCTGCGATTAAACGGAAGTTTTCACAGAACGACGGGAATTCCTCCCCCGTCGCTGGGTAAATGAAATTATTGAGGCGAACGGACGACGGGGGCGTACAAGAGGACGGCGTCGCCAGCATCACGGGGAGCGAGATGATTAAAATTAATGTTATATACCCATCATATTTCCGTTTTTATTGCCCTAGCGCGACGGCCAGATTTTCTTGGCTCCTTTAGGTTGAGAGGCTCGTTGCGAAACGCGCGTTAGAACGAGCAGGTGCGCGGAAAAGAAGGAAAATATGGCAATTGGGGAATTAGTTTAACGTCCATCGTATTTCTCGTTGGGGAAAATGGCTTCCGCGTAGAAATTAAAGATTCGTTTGTTATTTATTATAATCTCTGCAGACATCTTCGAAACGGATTATTGGATTACTAAATAATGTTACTAAATAATCTGTAGACTTTATATTAATTAAAACACACAAGGAGCAGTAAATCAATAGGTACTCCAAACAAACATTGTAAGAATAAACTTATTAAACTTAAATATAGGATAATGTTCCTTAGAAAATGGAAGTCAAAGAATTAGCAACCATTGCAATATTTTTTCTCAAATGT
>NC_071981.1:2634583-2647713 GCF_026283585.1 Hylaeus volcanicus | reverse complement strand
GAATTTGTTTCTGCCTGATTTCTACCAGGAATTGCAAGACTGAATTTAAATATAGAATAATGTTGCTTAGAAAGTGGTAGTAAAAGGATTATTACACCATTATAATATCTCAAAGACAGGATTTCGCTTCTGTCTGATTTCTAGTTATCTGGTGTTAGTGATTTACCTTAATGCTAATTGGTGTTTCGGTGTGGGATACGTTACGAACGCGTGAATATTTCACGTTTAAAGCCCGATAAATATTCGCTCTGATCGTTATTTATCGATCCAATAAATGCGCGTAGGTCGAGATATACGATGGGAACCGAACGAGGTCTACGCGTGAACTTCGATCTGCGCCAGGTGCAGGCATCCATGGGCATTATGGGGGCGTTGGACATTCAGTCGAGTTTTTGTAATGGGCCCTGTTATGCGGGCGCATTCAACGTCGAGTAATTCATACAAATTGATAAACTCTGGTGCACGCGACCTCCTGGCAGGGCTTAGCGCGAGATTCGGGAAAAAACCCGTGGCTTGATCTCTTCATCATGCGGCCTAATCCCGTGGAATTATCGACCTATCCCATCGTAGAGCCCCCGGGTGACTTTGCCAAGCTTACACTCGTTTCTTCTTTAATTCAGTGGCATCCCACGCGATACGGATCAATTCGTTACAGACGTACGCTTGGAAGTAATGATTTCACGCACGCTCAATTATACTTGACTCTCTCTCTTGACGATCGGTGACCATTACGCCTACCTCGGGAGCAAACACGACGCGTACGAGATATTTGGATAGTTGTGTGGGCCTACGAGGAGGAACGCTCTTTGAACACGTTTAATGAAAGGCCTTCTTCCGCTCTGCCGTTCAATGACACTGTTTAGGCGTTCGACAACGAACTTTCCTCAGGCTTCGTGGTGCTTCGTTTGTAATGCAATCATTACTTGATTAGATTCGGTAGAAAGTGTTTGAACTACGTTATTAATTAATTCTGGGTACTTTTGAAACTTTGTACTAGAGGAATTCTAAAAAGATTCTCTTCTCGGTCAATTTACCACCGATCTGGTAGTCCCACTGACACTTTCCACGGTGTTCAACCATCCCGAGATGCTTTATATCAAGGGAGGATTTTTTGAACTTCATTATGGATTAATTCTGGGTTCTTTTGACACTTGTACTGGAGGAATTCTAAAAAAATTCTCTTCTCGGTCAATTTACCGCCGATCTGTCCCATCGACATTTTTCTTACTTTACTTTATATCTAGGGATACTTTATACCTAGATACTTTATACCTAGATACTTTATACCTAGATACTTTATATCGAGGGAGGATTTTTCTCGAGCGATTCGCGCAGGGTTACGGATCAACGAGATGCAATGATAGCAAGCTGCGCGTAGCAGCTGTTGCCGCGTGATAGCGCAAGGAAGGGTTTAATGTACCTCGAAGCCGAGACGAGCACGTACGCTCGCCTATCCGCTTTGCAGTATACTCTTCACGCGCGGCATATGGCGCACAATGATTTTTCCGTGAAGTTAATTATGCGAGACTAAGTCTCCGCGCAGGCCAAAGGGACACCGCTCTCTCGGGGCCAGTACGCGCTCCGTTCTTTCTCCTTCCTCTGCGGCCGACGGGCTTTCTTTCCCGTATCTGCTTCTGCCATTTTGTTTCACGCTCGGAATCCTATTGCATATCTGTGGGAAAATTGCGCCACAGACGAGTGACTCGGCAAAGCTCGAGCCACGGCGAAACGTCTTGGAAATTGCTCGTCTGCTCCTGGCAGGAACTGGGGAGGACGACGCAATTTCGAGGATAATACGGTCGCCACCAGGTATCGATTTTTACCGACCGCCGTCCGTGTTCGGTCCGTGGATTTTTGCGGTGAAAAATCTACCGTGATGGATTGCATGTTTCGTAAACAGACCTCGCGAACTTTGCCCGCGCGACACGGTTTCGTCTCTTGGGGAAGTTTAGAGAGGCAATTTTAGGGAGAGATATCTTCTCGTGAGAGGAATCTTCAGAAAGGTAATTGGCACGTGACACGAATTATTTTATCGCCAGGTTTGAATTGTAGGGCTACAATTTTTGAGAAATATTTGAATTTCTTTGTGGGGTAGTTGAAATGTAGTTAGTCTAGTATTGAATGGAAAAGAGATGAGGTGATTTAACGCGTTCACTGCCAGCCTAATACTCTTGCAAATGTCTACTGTGATCACTAGACTGCGGGTCTTTATGCAAAGTAAAATTTTCGCGAACGTGCTTACAAAAAAATTGAACCTAAATAGGAATTTATTTTATTCTGCAAATATTATAACGTGAACTTTATTTTCAATCTTTTCTATATTCTTGCATATCGTTTGCATTTTGTACGTTCTTACGCATAGTACAACTGATGAAATAAAAATTCATACTCCATTCGTTTCTTAAATTCTTGATGAAAAGAAAATGCTATTATTATAAAAATGTAATTTAATGTTCAAGACTGCACACAGTACAAATATGAATTCGCATAAACATCCTCGATCCAATCACTTCTAAAAAAGTGTTCCTCTGAGATTTGCAAACATAATAATGCATACTCTATTCATTTCTCAAAGGTTTGATGAAAAGAAAACACTATTACTATAAAAATGTAATTTAATGTTCAAGACCGCACGCAGTACAAATATGAATTTGCATAAACATCCCCAGTCCAGAGTGAATTACCTCTGGCCGTAGTTCTCGTTGAAATTGGTCAATTATTTTCGCCACGGCTTCGAGGCGGCTTCTATCTCCCCGCGTCGTCATAAATTCAATTTCCGGGGCGCGAATTTACCAACGGCGTTGTTCACCTGCTCCTCGTGTTCCCTAACAACGCGTCAACGCGAGGTTCGGAAGAACCCCTAGCAAACAAAAGCCGCGACGATCGCGCTCTAAAGACTCATAGACGGTGCAGTCAGGCTCAGGAACGAGGCACCTAAATCACACCCAACGTCAACGGCCGCAACAATGGCCGTCATGCGCATCCATCTTATTAACGGATGTTAATCATGTCTTCAGCAACGCGTCGTCCGAGCATTACCTTCGCGACCACCACGGTCGCGCATTGTTCGTGCGGGTTCAACCGAACGGAGCTTCAACCCCACCCCCCTGGTTCTCTTGTAATAAGATACTCGCCATCTTCGTATGTAAATGCTGGCCATTCATTACGTTCCAGGCTGAATGATTGGGGCCTTTGTGGGAATCCTTTCACGACAAAAGCCGTATCATCGCTTAGGGAGTCCGCGGACAACCGAGCGGAATAATATTTGCGCGGGCTCGCCAAAATCGTGCCCCGTCTGCGGTTGGTCCGCGATTCCGTTCCTCCGATCCTGAAGAAGCCGACCAGGGCGTCGCGAAACTGTCCCTTTATTAATTTCGAGCCCGTATTTAGCACTTCTTCGCCAAGCTGAAAGAAACGCTCTTTGCACAAATCCCTCAACATCGTTTAATAACTCTTTACCACCAACAAACAATCTTCAGTTGGTTTTAATAAAAGGATGTACCTGCCGTTTCCTTCTTTCCGCGTCGTCTTTCTTTGTGCATAAATGCATACGTAACAAGCTAGATCCACTTCTCTTGGGATTTTCTTAAGACATACTTCTCGCTCGAACGTCCTAAAAGAAAAACATCTTACTGCCTCAGGGACGCCCATGCAAACAGGAAAAATTGAATTTTCTCTCTTCTGTTTATATTAAATTTCCATTAAAAGATCAAAGAACACTCTGGAAGCAAAATATCTGAATTCCAAGAGAGGAATTCTTTTCTATCTGGTGAGTTTTACACAAGTGGCGTCTACGACACGAGTTTTGGCGACGCCTGACGATAGCATTAATATTAATAGGCTTTCGAAGTTGCTGGTCGATAGGAAGACAAGTTTTGCTTTTAAATCGGTGATTGACGCGTGGCCTAAATTACTCAAAGTCCATTAAGGCGAAGACAGAGGCGCGAGAGGTGTTTCGAAATTCGACGACGATTCCGTTTGGCGGAGGCACACCTCGACGGGCAGGTGTACGCGTCGGTGGAGTCGGAGTGGATAGTTGACCGCGACTCGAACTTTGACCCCCTGACACAGAGAGTTCCCCTCGCAAGAGCCTGTTGGCGTTCGAACAGGCACGATGGAAAGCATTAAGCGCGAGAAGCTCCAACGCGCCGATTAGCCACACCTCGTAAAAGCGAATGCCAATTTCGCTAATCGATGATTCGATTAACTCTCGATAAAAGCAGCGACGATCCTCTCCTCGACGTTGCTTGCCATCCCGTGATCGGCTCGGTTGCGTTCAAGATCGATTCAGTAATGTAATTGAAGGTTTAAGAGCTTCTCAAGGTTTCGGTAATAGTTTAGACACATCTTTTGAAGGAAATTGTACGTTAAGAAATTCACGAGTTGGAACAGTGGCATTCTAGCCTTAGGCATAGGTAATTAAATCGAAACAAATTATAATAAATAATTATTGAAATACTTGTCTTTGAATTCTATACTTTAGACACATCTTTTGAAGGAAATTGTACATTGGAAAATTCTCGAGTGGGAACAGTGGCATTCTAGTCTTAGGTCTAGGTAAGCAAATTGTAGAAATCTGAATGACTTTAAACGTATTAAATATTGACAAACGTATTTATTAACCGACTCTTGCATCTGCGACGACCGAATTCCGCATTATAATTAACAACAAATCACACAGCGTTCCCTCGCAACCACTGCATACACACACACACATACACACATTCTCATACTGCACTTCTACAAATCGAAACAAATTAAGTAAATACTGAAATACTCGACTTTAAATCCTATTCGATAAAGACATTTCAGATTTAACTCCATAAGATACGGAACGAACGAGACGAATGCTGAAAAGCTTCGGTTTACCGAGCAGTACCACTAATATTACCGCATCACGAGCGCCTACAAATATCTCGAGCCGTGTTTCCCGCGTTTTGCGTAGGTCTCACGATTCTCGGTTCCAGCAACTGGTCTCGGCGATCATGCGATATCCCGGCGACAGTCGTCACCACTTTAACGGCGATAGGAGCCCTCTCGGGAAGCGGAGAGCCCTCACGGAACCATCTGGCCGTTTGTTTCTCCGTCCATCAGGGCAGCAAACGAGTTTAGAGCCGCTTCGAGGAATTTGTTCGGGACACGCGAGCGCGTTTTGTCTTCGGGGCGTCGTTCGCGGGAGATCTTTCGGCGGGCACGAGGCGTTCCAGGGGCCCGGGCACCCACGTTCCCTCGGCCCGGGAGATGCGAATGCGTTCTAGAGACGTTTTATGTTTTATGCGAGTTGTGCAGCTGCCCGTTACCGACACCCCCGCAACTCAATATTCAAATTAGCGGACGGGACTCGCTTTCGCCCCCTTTTCTGCGTGTCTGCGTAATGAGAAAAAAGACGTGGGCCCCGCGAAATATTATCATAATGACGTCCGACCGTAGGTGTAAAAGCAGCGGGGAGGAAAGAGGTTCCGAAAACGAAGAACGAGGGGGAGGCAGCGACGTATCAATTTCAACGTCCACCACCTCCACATCCTCCCTGCTCGTGTCTCCTTAATTTCACCCTCGCTAGGGGTTTGTCCGTCATTTCGAATCGTCGACCTATAAATTCGACGCGAGCTGCGTCGAATTTCTTTCGAGCGGTTTGGCGTGTTCGTAGGAAACTTGCCTCGGATAATAAATCGCCAAAGTTCCTAGCCAGCTTCTAAACGTGTCTCCCTGTACATTCCCCGGTGAAGGAAGACCGGGAGATTCGATAAGATATCCGTGGAAGTATGCAGATCGGGCTCGTAGAATTTTTGATAGGAACCTTGTCTCGGTGGTCGAATATTTGGAAAAGTTGTTCGAAAGTTGTTTGCAAGCCGCTCATTGCGTAAATCGATTAACTCCGTGAAACAATAAGTTCGAAAAATGTGACGAAATAATGTACAGTATTTTTTAAAATTACTCTTGTAATATAAATTCAGACGAAGATTGATAAAAGATAAAAGGTGTTTTTCAGGAAAGTTATTATAAATATAAAAGGTACTGGACTGCGGATCCTTATGCATTTATAGGAAATTTGATAGTCCAGGAAAGTCAAGAAAGTAAAGTTTATGTTATAATATTTACTGAATAAAATAAATTCCTATTTACAGTCAGTGTAATAAGTACTCGTACAAGAACAATTTATTTTAAATGGGTACGAATACTTCTTACACTGACTGTAGGTTCAATTTTTGTAGGCACGTTCGCGAAGATTTTATTTTCCATAAAGATCCGCAAGTTATGACGCATAGTCATGACTATACAAGGTGCTTTGGCGCTTAAAGATTTAACCTTAAAATTCTTCCAAAAGTGGAGTTAATTTTTTGTTGACTTATCGCGCTTCCAAATATTCTTCCCTCCATCTTCACGGTCATCTTCTAATCGCTGTCGAAACAGTCCCGCTCACCGCACTAAAATCTCTCCAGCTTCTCTATCGACGTCCCCGAAGGCTTCGCGTATCGTAGACGAAGGAAGTGGACTTATCTGTCGCGAGGCTCCTAAACCCAGCCGATCAGACGTTCCCTTTCGTCCTCTCGACCACGCATCCCCCTAAGTCGACCGATTAAAGCTGATCCCGTTGACGGGAAAAAAAGGGGGGAATCCTGTGGGCAGCTGCGACGGACGTTTAGTTAAGCCCGACCGCTAAAGTAGGACGAAAGGACGTTTACGAGGCGCGACCAGCGTCGGAGCAGAAGGGCGAAACGGTGTTAGTTTCACCTGGGTGGTCCCGCGACTCCCGCAGGATTAATCGTCGACGTCTACGGGACGCAATATATAAATTGGGCTGCTCCAGCCTCCTCCTCCTCCTCCTCCCCTCCTCCACCCCCCCTCCGTTCCACGGGTCGCAGGATTACAAATGCCCGATCCTTCGGTCCTTAACATCATTGTAGATGGATATCTCCGCGTGCATCGGGGAACGATGGCTCCCGGTCTTCCGTCGACTTTGATCGAGCTGAGTCGAGGACGCGAGTCCTTCGGAACTTCTGTTTCCCTCGGTTTCGAAGGACCCTCCTCTCTCGACCTCCTCGCTCGGCATTACAGACAGAGATTCCAAGGATTTTCGAGCACGGTTCAACGAAATTTATATTCCAGTTTATCAAACCTCGGTCGGCGTCGAGTGTCTTCCTGCTTCTTTCCTCGGTGGAATTCTTTTCTCGCATACTTTGTAAATATTAGCATCGGTTCGAAGACTGCGTCAATATTTGATAGAAAAAAATGGCAGAAATATTACAGTGACGGTACAGTAAAGTCTCTGTAAATGCACAAATATCTCTAGCATAAATGCACTGAACGTAGAGAAGGACACGAAGGAAATGAAGAAGGGGACGGAACGAAAACACCAGGTCGGTGAAGTTATGTTACACTGCTGAACCCCTCGAGGGGTTTGATAGGAACTTTCTGTGCATTTAAGGAGAAATGATCAACCCTTGAAGCCGATCAACCTCTCCTCCCTCAGGAAATAAATTTTCCTCTCAATATACGTACCTTATATTTTATTTGAACTGAATTTCCAAGTAAATTGCAAATGCTGCAAACAGATTAAGAGTATGTTTCATATATTAATTCGAATAGCAGAAGTACAAGTGACACGAACTTTTAGGACGCCCTAATATTTCAGCGTCGTAAACCGTAGCGCAATATGTAAATATTAATCGCTTGGTCTATATCTCTAATCCCCCTGTTCTATCAGCGGTAATCTCCCGTTTCTGTAATGCGAAAAGACTGTAGCCCCCGTTAAGTATGCATCTCGAATGTTGCTAGACGGTAACACGAGACAACGAAGGGGAACGTAACACCCGAAATCTCGGAGAAAATCCTCGCAAAGACTCAGAAAGGCGCCGCCGAAATTATGATATATCGCGATATTGAATATGATACATGTCCAGCCGAGCGAAAGAGCCCCAAACACGGGAATACCCCCGCGGAGAATATTTAGTCTCCCTTTTCGCTCGAGGTTCCTTAAGCCCGGTTCGCCAACAGTTTTACCGCGGAGTGTTTGAGAAACAGAGGAAGCTCGAGCAAAGGCGAAACGATCGTCAGCTTTCACGGATCAGGCGGGTCGAATTTATGCCGCGCGATCCTGCGCAACGAAAAGAACGATTCCGTCGATTCCACCGAATTCGGTTTTCGTTTCCACCGAGTGGCTTACCGCGGTTCGGAGATTAAGGACGTTCCTCGCCACCTAATCTCTTCTGGGAGAAGGTATCCCCGTATTCACATAAACGATGGGTAATCCAGGGAGAAAACCGCCTCGACATTATCGACGATCATCCGGGATTGCGCAGCTCCTCGTGGATCTTCTTGACGATTTCATTTCGACTCGTTCCGTGGAATTTGCGTTGCGCGTGAATCGAATCGGCATTCCAACGGTGTTGGAATAAAACATTTTGGGATATGTTGCTTTTGGAGTGAGTACCTAATTTGGGATGATTCAGGTGATACTTTTGATATTTCCTTAAGCCTTTATTTACAGAATTTCTCAAGTGTTTTTAAAACCTAGGTAACAAAGCTTGTGCTGCCATCCAAAAATTAAAAGTTACAATAGGTTTCAAAGCGTTTACTCGATAATTCTTGATATGATACATTCTCACACGTATTTTATAATGTTTACGATTAGTACAGACAACAACAAGCACGAGTAATTTACATTTCCATTCGAATACAGCTAATAATATTCTAACGTTTAGAGAGACTGTCTCTTAGAAGATCTTCAAATCAAATCAATTATTAAATATACATAAACTCTTTAATTTAAAAACTGTTCAAGCCTACCAGGAAGAAAAGCATTCATGCTACCATTACCATAACCTCCATCCGTGGTAAATACCTCGACAATTTACAACAGCATTCTCCTCCTTTTACCACGATTCCTCCGTGATCCTCGTGTACGATCCGAAAATTCCATGTTCCACGACAAAACGTCGTGGCTGTAACTCAGAATTAAGATCATCGTTCCGTTCAACGAGCGGACCAGGCGCGCGCGTGTCTGTAAAGTAGAAACGTAATCTCGGCGATGGGCCCCAAATGTTAATCACCGAAATTGCCGCGGCAAGAGGAAAGAAAGAGAATGAGAAAGAGTGTTTGTGTGTGTGTGTGAGAGAGAGAGAGAGAGAGAGAGAGAGAGGCTCGTTGGATCATTTTCGCTTCGGCGATCTCTGTGTTCAAGGGTTAATCTCTCGAGATATCGTTCCGAAAGCGCGGCCCCGGCGAAAGAATCGGAAGAATTAAAGTTGATGAAAGATCTTCCTGACGGCGATTTATCCCCGGAGGGGTGATGCGATACCTCGGAGCCGACGTCTACGCTCGTGAAATATCGTGGCTTATGAGAGCGGAGGGTTTCAGGCTGCGCGCGGCAACGCTTGAATTTGTAATTCGTAAGTTATTGCGGCGTTGCCTTCTTCTAAAAGGACCATTACTTAGCGGCATCCCGTTAAATATCGCCGCGATTATGGGACGCGGTTTCGACTAGAAGCTCGCGCTTTTGCCTCTGTTCTCGGAACCGTTGCGCGCGAGAGATTGCCACACCGCGCCTTTGTAACATCTTCGCTTGTCTTTACGGAGACGTTCGCGAACTTGTCTTGCTGGTGCATTTTGTCGGAAATTCGAGAACACTTTCGACCGAGGTTCGGAGGAGCTTAACTTGTCCAGCTTTAGTCTGGATCTTTCTATTCCTCTAGGTAAGCATTCAACTGCAAATTTTCTGTTTTCCTGCAAACAGAAAATTAGGGAGTACGGAATAACGGAATAACGTTGCTCTAAAATAGAGAATTGAATTTTATTTAAAGTAAGTATTATGTACATTATATACACAAACGTTTACCTGAAATAGGGAAACGATATTTAAAGCTTATTCTTCAGGTACCAATTCCCTTTCACAATCCTTCCTTTAGTCCTTTTTAATAATCCTCTAGATTTACATTTTACCTTAGTTTTAACCTTTTTATCTGTCATTCTACCACCTGTCTTTTGTCTTATCTCTACCGTCTGGGACAGTCCCTATTCTACTGGGACTTGGAAGTGTGTCGCCAAATATAAATTAAACAAACTCCCTTTCTTTACATATATTCTGCTCTTAACTTGTCGAGCTTTCCTCTGGATCTTTCTATTCCTCTAGTTGAAGATTCACCACGCAGAAAAGTAGAGATATTACTATAGCGTTATATTTTGATCGGTAACGCAGACAATGAACATCTTCGAATCGTTATCCTTCCCCCTGCTTTGTATCGCAAAATGTTTCGCTGAAAGGCTCCCAATGAAAGCAACACAAACCGGTGCACGTCAAGCTACCGCGAAGAACGTTCTGCAAACACGTTGCCCGTTCGAGTCGTGTTGCTTCTCTCGCGGTGGAATCGTCAATTCCCCAGGAAGAAAAGAAGAAAAATCAATTCGCAAGGCACGTTGCAACTTCATTCAGGCGAAAACGGCACGTCGCGCGATGGTTCCCTTATCACGGTGGGGTCGCGTCGAAGTTAAACGAAAGGCCCTCACCTCGCTGATTGGCCACGGGTCTTCATTTGCATGGGCGGCTTTCGTTTATTGTACGAACTTACCGTCGAGCGCCATATAAGGCACGGCCGTGCCGGTTCGCCTTTCAGGCTGTCAGCGAGAAGGCTATTGTCAACGACAGATGGACGTCCAATGGGCAACACGTGTTGCATACAACCGCGCATAAGACGTATGCCTACGTGTCTGCTCGCTCCGGAAAAGAAAACCCCGCGAAGTCCCTTTTGTCTTAACGAGAGGGCCCGAGGGCCGACCGCAATGGCGGCCGATGCATGTGCAACATCTGCATTTCTTTTTCGCTGTCTTCGCTGGAAAACACGCGCCCGTTGCGAACGGATTGTCACCGTGACCCCCTTTATTCGGAACGTTTTATTTGTACCTGCCCTCGCCCGCTCTTTAATTAAAAGAAGAGCGTCAAAAATGGACGAAGATTGCGAGTGCATCGGCGACGAGTTTTCCCTGGGAGAACAGAGCTCGAGACTCGGAGGAGTTGAATGCTGTCTGGCTCGGGGCTAGGTGGATTAACACGTTGACCGCCATAGCGTCCGTATATGGCGGGATCGTTCCGGGAATTAAAAGAATTTATTCCGAAGGCGAAATGAAAATAAGCTGGATAGGATTCCTGAATGTTAAGTTACAGAAATACGCACTGTGACAAATGACGAGTTGCGTAGTTTGTTATTGGCGAGAAAGAATACTTTAGACCCATCGTCGTTTCAACTAGCGAGGCAACTAAAGAAGGTCTGAAATATTTTCCCAAGAAACAAGAATTAATTCTGAAGATGAGGTGAAAATAAGCTGGATAGAATTCGTGAATTTCGAATTATAAAAATATGCACTGTGACAAGTGACAAGTTGCATAGTTCGCAGTCGTCGAGAAAGAAAGTTTTAGACCCATCATTTCAATCTGTTTGAGGATGTTCTTAACGAACGGATGGACTGATTAGCCTTATCAAAGACTCGGAGTCGAAGAGATTAAATGCACACGTTAAAGAGACAAAGCCACGTACTTTAATTGTAACACACTATTTACAAAACTTATGAATAAATGTACATAACTTGGAATGAGTCACTATTTCAACGTCACAATATTAACAAATAATAGTCTTTACATTTGATATAAATTTCGAATAGTGATCGGTAAACTTTTACTTTAATTGTTTCGGTACACGACACGTGTTCGTCAGATCGACGTGGTTATCGGAAGTGTGTCTGAACGCTTCGTTTGATAGCCGAAGCGATTCGCGTGGCCCCTAATTGGCCGAAAAATAGTCTACTAAAAAGGTAGGGATGCGCACCTATCTTTTATTACAAAATTGCGCACCTACGTATCGCAGTAACGTGATTTGGAATACCGCGCCCTGTTCCAAACTCAAACACAATCGAAATCGAAGAGCAACAGATAGCGAGGGATTTAAAGAAGCCCTGAAATATTTCCCAAAGCATCAGCGATCGGATTTACCTCCCACGCGACAGCCTCCCTTCACCAAAGTCCCGAAAAACAAGAGTCACCATTTGTAGGTTGCAGTCACCCACAGAATTTCTGGCGCACCTTTGGAGGGTCCCCGGCATCATCTGATATCCATTACACGGTCCGAACGAGCCGGTATTCGTCTCCGACGTAAAGGATACGCGAGTTCCAGGGGTATCGTCCTGTTTTCGTGGTAACCTCCTCGCCAACGCCTCGTCCTATTATCTGTCTCTTCCAGGACAGTGTTAGGTTACAGGCATTACCAAGGGACCGGGAGATAAACGGCACTCAGGGACAAATGCTCGCCCAGAAGACGAGCGATAAAGTGCGCCTTTCTCGAGGTGAGGGGATCGGGAGAGGAATCTCCCGAATTCTCCCTCGGTGTGTTCCTTTTGAATTTCGTTCCTACGTCCGACGCCGTTGCTTCACCTGCCTCCATTCTCTCGTGCACGAACGAAATGGTACTAAGTGCCCGACCATTACTGTACATTTTATTCCCCTTTCTGGCATCGGCTGCCTCCTGACCGAATCACTTTGCTCGAAACGGGCCCCGGAGCGTACACCCTCGGCGCCCAGGCTGTTAACTTCCATTCCCGATAATCGTATCGCTTGTACACCGTAATTGGACCCCGCCAGGTTATGCTAATAAGCGCGGGGTTTTTACAAATTGTCGCCGACCACGCACGGCGACCGTCTATTTTATTAGACGTCTACTAAATCCGTTGGACGAGATCATCGCGGTTTTAATTAGCCGGACGTGGCTCGAATGCGTACGCGCGAAGGATTTCGGGCCGTCGCTGGACTTCCACGTGCTAACATTCAGGCGATGAGGATTTTATGGACGACGATGGTTCGCGTTTGTGGCTTGGAGTCATTTTTTAACGCACGGTGGTCTGCTGCCGGCAAAAACTCAGGTATACTACTTGAGGGATAGTTAAATAACGCGTTACAAATAATTAGGCACACAGAAATCCGAGTTTTTTAGGTCTTCCTCGTAATTGAATGTGAAATTAAAACAATCTAAGTAAACTCCAAGAGACTTTATTTATATTTTACCAACATAATTGAAATATTTTACATGCATAAATCTTACGTAACTATACAATTTTTATATATCGCCTTGGGTTTCATAAATTAAAAT
>NC_071981.1:2631504-2634573 GCF_026283585.1 Hylaeus volcanicus | reverse complement strand
GATCTAAATAAACTCCAATAAATTTTATTTATATTTTACCAACATAATTGAAATATTTTACATACATAATTCTTGCAAAACTATACAATCTTTTTATATCTCCCTGGGTTTCACAAATTAAAATAGGTAATGCAAGTGCAAACACGAGTTACCTCGTTAATTCTTTTAATTGTACGCAGAAGAAACCGTCTGGTGTAATAGTCGAAGAACGAAGCAGCTCGAGAAACTCGTTTTCCATTTCCAGAACTAAACGCGAAGCACTGTCCGTTGATCCCTATTTTCATTTAAAACGCATCGTTTTCAATAACCGCGACGCTGTTTTCCACGGCATGATTAATGCCGCCGCATGTTTTCTGATTCTTTTCGTGCCTTTCCGAACGAACTGTCATCTCCGCCCCGTTCCAAATCCAGGACGGAACGAAATCTCGAAAAAGGATTCTCCGCGAACGTGACTTGTCTCCTCGATACAGAGCCAGCCACGGTGCATTTAAATTTGACCGTCTCGCGTTCGTGAGTCGCATAAGCGCATCCCCCTCACGATTCTTGTGTACGTTACACCGTGGTTAATCTCGAAACCACGGTCTTGAACGGGTTTCTAAAAGAACGTGAATATTTCTTTCGCTGGCGTCGGTGAGTTTGCTGTGTACCTTCGACTAAGATTCATCGAATTCATGGATGAAACGAACGACTACGAACGTGCCATTGAATCCCTGTTATTCTCTCGCGAGATTCACAGCAGCCTGTCAATCGGTTCGTTTAAGCGAGCCAATCCCGCGCGGAACTTTTTCCCGATGTTCTTTCTTCGGCTGTTTGCGCCTCGGCAGACGCGTAAAGTTTCGTTTTTACGGTGGTTTCGTTAAAAGCATAGCGGTGCACAACGAGGAATAACGAACTCGCGACAGGTGCCGCGCGGTTCGGCTTCGTACCAGCAGATAAACTGAAACGTGAGATCCAACATGGAGTCGCGGTACCCCAGGCACCAAGGGAAGGTTAATACTCGGTCGGATGACGCTGCATGAACGCGGAATGCGGTATTCCCCTTCGTCCTAATCTCCTCTACCGTGTGGGAACCCCTTTGAAGACACTTGGCGACCGATTAAACGCGATGCAAGTGCGGGATGGATTACGCGTGGGTAGACAGGTGACATGGCTCGACGATTATTTATCTAGAATCAGTCGCGCAGAAAACAGTGCTTTGTGGAACGTGCGTGGAGGTTGTCGGATGGTTCGAATTACCGAAGTCGAGCGACAAGGAGTAAGGTCGGTGGAGGTGCTACTTTATAGTTCTGAGATTTCGACCTGTAGAGTGTAGGAATTAATATAGATAAGAAATGATAAAATATGTTTATTGCAGAAAGAAAGAAAGGATAGGAAAAGAAATACGCAACGCAATCTTCGCCGCTTTTTCCCCTCGACCAATCAATAGCTTATGGTAGCCAAAAGAACACACACCACACTAAGTTGAATGAAAAGGACTATACTTTTGAAGCTCCCCTCTGCATGATTTCTCTCCCTGTAAATTATGTCAGCTCCCAATAGAGAGGCAACTTTTGCCCTCTTCGTTGGCAACTTTTGGCCAGACACTTGACACCCGTAGGAATCGTCGCGCCAGGCGTGAGCCCGCATCCTGTCGATGGCTCAACGTTGGAAAACGACTCGCAGGAGCATCGAACTTCACGACAGCGGTGACAGATCGGAAACGGGCCTCGGGAGTGCGCCAAGCCGATAATGGCTTTTTCCCGAAGAGCCTCGCAGCCTTCAAGTGCCCGGAAATCTTTGATTGCCCGCCAGAAACGACGGTTGGCAGCCTCTCTCGAGTGTTTCCACACACGCGCATGACCACTTGAGACATTTCGCAAGTTCCTTCCACCGGAGATGCCGCGCTTCCTTTACTGTTGTCGCGGGAAAAGCCACTAGGTCTGTAGATTGTCCTCTTCGAGTGCTCCATTGTCCCCTGGACAGTTTGGTATTTCCTTTGACACGTCTCGCTGGCGCGTGTTTCAGGAAAGAACTCGTCGAGAGCCCACTTATCGCGGGTCGGGCTCGTGAAAGGAAATTAGAACTTTCCGTGATGGCATTTAGAAACTCCAGGAAATCTGAAACGTGACTAATACGTAACGCATCCTAACCGAAACGGGATGAACGAAAAATCTATCGTGCTTAGGGATCTTTGTCTTCGCATCAAGAGTGCACAGAAATCGATAACATAAAGCGTGCAAGTGTCCTGGACGTCGGAGACCGCAGAATTGGATACAGCAACGATTTTAGATGCAAAATGGAACTCCCTAACGGAGAAATGGCTCGAAGGTACGAAATACGAAAGGAACGGTTAGCATATTGGTTCCAAAAGAACGAAAGGGATTCCACCCACGTAGAGGCACTTCCTGTTTCCAAGGATATTTATCTATTTCTCGAAACCCTTGCCTAAACCAACACCTAACGTATGAAAAGGGGCGCCTACGGAGACAGTGTATCTCCCTGCACATCTACTTGTCTAAATTCAAAACATATCTCTGTCCCGTTCCCTCTCCGAGGACGGGGTTTACGAACTACCTGCACGTCCCGTTCGAAACCGGGACCCCGACACTCTCTTCAATTCTTATCTCGCGACATCCTCTTCCGAAGGATCCTCCGTTACGACGTCTTCACGCTCTCCAAGACTTATCGACTCTTCGACTCTTATCTGGCGCTGGAGGTCCGATCTAAGGACAGATCGATCAGGTGACGAATTGGATGTGTTCCTTCTCACCGGCAACAGGATTCGACGTTACTTTGGTTTATGTAATTCGTAAGTAAGTTTACAAAATCCTTTATGTCAATGTCACTACACTTGAATACAGTTGAAAACTAAACACATTCTAGTATATTCTGACACTTGATAACCCCAACTCAACCATCCTAATAACTCATTACTCCTTCTAACGCCAACTCAAACATCCTAACACTTCCTAACACCTCCTGACATTTTCCTTTAATTTCAGTACTATTTCATGGTACATATCCCTTCAGTTTCTTTCCATTCCCTGGTATATTTCCCTTTAATTTCCCTCTATTTCCTGGTATATTTTC
>NC_071981.1:2630279-2631494 GCF_026283585.1 Hylaeus volcanicus | reverse complement strand
TTCCTGGTCTATTTTCCCTTAGTTTCTTTCCATTTCCTGGTATATTTTCCTTTAATTTCCCTTCATTTCCTTACACATTTACCTTAAATTTCCCTCCATTTCTTGGTATATTTCCTGGTATATTTCCCTTTAATTTCCCTCCATTTCTTTGTATATTTCCTGGTATATTTCCCTTTAATTTCCTAGTATGTTTCCCTTTATTTCCTGGTACATTTCCCTATAATTTCCCCTCGTTTCTGTGATATTTCCCTAAAATGTCGTTCCATGTCTGTGGTATTTCCTGGCTTAACAATGTTCCAAAAGTCGAGTTGATTTTTCTCATTTTATCACATTTTGGCGAGCTCCTGATTATTCGGATTATTCGCAACATTGTCGATTTCTGCAGGAAGCGATTTGCAACTTTGTTGAATTCTGTGGAAACGATTTGCAACATTGTCGAACTTGCAACGTTGTTGCAATTTTGATCTGAGCAATTTCCAAAATTTGCAATATTGTTGGAAATCGTTTTTCGCGGAATTCAACAATGTTGCAACTCAGAAGTTCGGCAAAATGTGACAAAATCCGAAAAATTGACTCGAACTTTGCAACATTGTTGTAGTCTTGAACGGAGCAATTTGCAACATTGTTGAAGTTTTGAGCGGCGCAGTTGCAGCATTGTTAAACCAGGAAATATCACAGATATGGAACGAAATTACAGGGAAATATCACAGAAATCAGGCGAAATTATAGAGAAATGTACCAGGAAATAGAGGGAAACATACTAGGAAATTAAAGGGAAATTAAGGGGAATTGTGCCATGGAATGATGGGATATTAAAAGGAAATGTGCTAAGAAACGAAGGTTATGGGTTATCATCGGTTGTAGAATAACGAAACGTCTTATCCTTTTACGTAAACCTTTTATTGCACGAATTCTCTGACAGAATTAACTTACGTACTAAACATTCTTTCTTCGTTATCACCTATCGTTTGCACTCTGTTTAATGCAAACGCATTCACCCTGAGGAACATTCGACCTAATAATTATATAAACATCCGCTCGACATTCATACCAATAATTTAACATGGACTCAGCCGTATCACTTAAAAAACTAAACATAAGACGCAGACGTGTCGTCGGCTCGTCGCTGCCACAAGGGAAATTAAAGGGAAATGTCAGGTGGTGTTAAGAGGTGTTAGGAATTATTAGGAGGTGTTAGGAATTATTAGGAGGTGT
>NC_071981.1:2610043-2630269 GCF_026283585.1 Hylaeus volcanicus | reverse complement strand
GTGTTAGGAGGTGTTAGGAGGTGTTAGGAATTATTAGGAGGTGTTAGAAGGTGTTAGGACGTTTTAGGATGGTTGAGTTCGAGTTAGAAGGTGTTATGAGTTATTAGGATGGTTGAATTGGAGTTAGCAGGTGTCAGAATGTATAAATATGTGTTTAATCTGTGCTAGAAGGTGTCAGAAGGTGTTAAGATGTGACAAAAAGTGGTAGGAGGTGTTAGGTGGTATTAGGTCTAATAAAATGATAACCGATACCTGATCATGTCGGAAGAAGAAGCTTTGTAAGTAACATGTTTGGATGAAAATCCTCAATGATCAGTGATCAGTTGCGTCCACTGAATGTTCCCATTATTATTCTACGTCCACAGTGATACAAAGAACAAAAGCCTGATCATTTCCAAGCAGTAAGTATCTACCCACGCAGTCGACTCGTGATTTTCTCTCGGCTTTTCTATTTCCTAGGACTGGATCGATTCACTCGCCATTCACCCACGGACAGACGGGATTTTCGACGGGCGAGAAAAAACGTCCACGCATTAATACAAATGGCGTCTACCGTTCCCGCTGGTTCCACAGCAATGGAACGATCGTCGGGACGCGTCGCTCAATCCTTTTCTACACCCGCGAACTTTACGAGCGGATTATTCAAACGCCCACGCTCGCAATGGAATGGTTCTCCCTTCCGACTCGCCTATTTTCGTGCGTGCGCGGATGGCAGAAGCTATTGAGGCTGCCTCGAGGGAGTACTATCGTTCAGACCTCGTCGAGGATCCGCCAGAGACACGGAACCGCGCCCTGCATTCAAATTCGGAGTTAAACGATCCCCGACGCCATTGAAAGTAACATCGCCGTCTAGATCATCACTGTCATTGTGCGATAAAATATAAAAATCCAAACAGTTCCAGCGTAGTAGCATTAGAAGACCTCACGAATTCATTACTTGATATATTTTCTCGAGTCTCTAATGAAGAATTGACTGCTCCGCCTAGAAATGAATGAAAACAAAGATCTATAAATTTATTCACAGCGTTAAATCACCTCACATCGTAATCACTCCCAACTAAATAACATACATTGTCGCTACTCACCCAATCGATTCCTCTAGTCCTCGGGAAAGTATCGATCAACGTTCAGCATCGTCTCCGTCCCTCCCGAGCCATCTCCGGGAACCAGGCACCCTTGTAATAGAAAGATCAAGGAGGTCGAGCGCGTGATCCTCGCAGTCGTATCTCTTCCCTGCCCACGCGCAGGACGACACGGACTGCCCCTTCCGTCTCTCCTATTTTCGTAGCAAGACGGATGTCAGGAGGCGAGAAGATCCCCGTGAGATCCATGCCCGTGTCAAGACACACCGGAACGACGCCTGGATAGGATAGGATAGGCCTGGCCCGGGACAAGCGGGGCGAGGAGGACTCGCGCACGGGAGGAAGGAGGATCGGGACACCGGGAGAACGAGAGGGAAGTAGCGACACCCACGCAGGTGGGACCACACACGACGGTCCCGTCATTTGTTGGACATCGCATGGGCATGTCGTGTTCCACGGACACGGGGTACACAGCATTGTACACTTCTTGGCGCTGTCCCGCGGCGTGTCGTACCCTCCGCCAGCCCGTGCAACTTTATGGTTCGAGACGATTGCGTGCGACTCGAATAGACACCAACGCCGCCCGCGACCAACCAGCCACCTAGCCCGTGCGCGATTGATCGACCAGCTTGGCGGAAATGATTAGAAATCCACGGAGTAATTAGTGGGTTGCGACGCGAAAAGGGGTCCGTTGGTGACGAGGCTCGATGACGTACCCCTGCTTGGAAGCTTGGAAGCTTGGAAGCTTGGAAGCTTGGAAGCTTGGATATTTTCAGGGAAGGGGTCTTCGTTGTTTCGCTCGGGTGTTTGAACTAGTTGGTGAATGCGATTCCAATAGGTTTGAGAAAATTAACCCTTTGTAGTACTCGAGAGGTGACTCTCGCTAGGTTTCCTTTAGGTTTAATTTCTTTGGAACTCGAAGTGCCAATAATATGATTGTCGTTGCGGCAAAGGTGGCCGGATTCTCAAATCTCAAATTAGAGATCTCTTTTTCGAAGTCAATCTAAGCTTAGATCACTGCTAAACTATTGATTATTTTTCTGTCGGGAGGAACGCGTAGCGAAGAGATTCTCGAATATCGTTCTACTACGTAAGACGAGAGTAGCGACAGGGGCATTAGTGTAGGCGATGAAATGGTGCTTCCTGTCAGACGGGTATTACCGATACATTGTATCTATACCTGCATCTGCGCGCGATAAAATCGGTTGTTGTCGGTTAGAGGTGTGCTAATCTCGTTGACAAAATTATTGAAAATTTCCTCGTGTCTTGACAGTAAAACGGCTCGGTTCCAGCGTGGGCGTTTAAGTGTTCCAGTTGCACGGTTCGTACGTCGAGGAAGGAGGCGCTCGGGGCGATAAAATGCGCAATTAGGTAGGTATTAATGCCGGAGCATTGTAGGTGGTTAACCAGCGACAATTGCGTCCTTCGACCTGAAACGGAAGAGTCGTTAGTATAAATGTTATTGTACAATAATGTATATGGGCACCGATAATATAAATAAAATAAAGTGAAAAGTACTCGTTTAAATTTATTTATCCTTCGAAAAGCGTTATCCTACTTCCTCGATCCTAAAGATACCGCGTTAATAATACTCCGCTGAATACACGCCACCTTCGAGATGATTACCCACGATTACACCTACGGAAGAGTTGCACCAAGCGAACGAACAAAGCCATACAGATCAGCAGAAACATAAGGACACTCGAATCAAGGGAAGACAGATGGACAAAGAGACAAGGACTCCTAAGAAGGTGAAGCTCAGAGGTGGATGGACGCCCGGGCGTCCAGAAGAATACCGTTCAGTCTTGACCCCAGGGATACGTTATTGATGGTGCTACACCGAGAATGGTGACTAGATGGTAATTTTCGAAGGGACAAAAAGGGACGACGGTATTCCGTGCGCTTAGTTCCTCCAAGGATTGACATCCTGACGCGCTAGGAATGCTGGATCAGCTCTCGATCGCTGGGAACGACTATTGATGCCACGATCTACGCCGTTCGATAAGAGGACGACGTAGAAAAATTCCTCGCGAGCCGATGGAAAAAAATATTGCCGTCCCGTGCCGCGAATAGAACTCTCTCCCGATCTCCTCGCCGGGATCTTGCCCGGCTACCGTTACTCGAAATTAACATTTCCGCTTCTCGCGCGAGCCTCGAATTCCTTGATACCGAGCGACCGATTAAATTCAGCGGAACGCAATTAGTTAATACGGTTTCCTCGGTAGATTCACCGGGAAGGGAAACCGAGGGGAACACGAAAACTGAACCCGGCTGGCTCGATCAAAGTCGGACCAAGACCGGGAGCCATCTTTTGACGGCGAGGCGAGATAAAATCGAGACTGATGCGGGTCCTTAACCGTCTAATGTGCGCGGTATTACGCGGCGGGATATTAAATTAAAAGCTTCTGAATTATGCAGCTGCGATATTGGAATGCGATCGGAACCGTGACGAGGCACGCCGAAGGTAAAAAAGGTGATCTCCTACATTAATTTACGGGATTTGCGCAACTGCACAAGGAAGCCAGAGGGTTGCTGCATCCCAACCGGTCCTGGAGCGTCGTATGAATTTTTTAACGGGGGGGGGGGGGGGGGGCAAAGAATTCAACGAGGCTTAAAAAATCTTTTCATTCGAATTCCTGATTGAAAAATAAATAATTTTCTTATTTTTAAAGATATTCTCCGTTGCATGATGTGGATATTTACCAAGAGTGAAATGCCTGAGCCCTGTACAATCGGAAGTATACTCATAAAAATATTTGTCGAAGGCCCTGCCCATGCTAATTATTTTTATAAACACTCCAACCAGTGGAAGTTTCACCTGCAACAAACGTTCAGGTGGTCTCGCGTAGGTCGTGCCGCCGACGCTCAAGGTCGATGCATCCTGACGACGCTTAAGGACCGGCGGTAATTAATTATTCATCCGCGGGAATACGTTTCTGGAAGAGCGCATTGACGAAAGTTCCCGTGGAATATTACGTTATTAATATCGCATGACGCTCTCGCTCACCCGGGAGAACGAAACCGAGGGATATTAACGACGCCGCGACGCAGAAAAATTTCCCATTAAGACAGCCGTAATAAACGTCCGGTCTGTTTGGAGGAGTAATTTAACACGCTGGACGTCGAATGAGTTTCGCACAATCGCAGACGCGAGCTCGCAAAATACAGGTGCCGGCCTGGCAGCGCGGAAAAGGACTCGAAATGAGATTTTTAATATCCTCGCGGGTATCGTTCAAAATGGAGCCTTCGGTAGACGGATGGACATCGTTCAGTGAAATGTATAGGTCGAGGAAGGAGCCGCGAGAACCGAAGTCATTAGGAGAGAAACTTAACACTTCGAGGAGCAGATCGCTATTAACTTCGAGGAAGTGGATACTCGGGGCTCTATTAGACTCTTCAGCGTTGATAAGAATGTTCTCCTTTTGGATTTTCTTGCTGGCAAGGGTGGAGTATTTAACTCAATCTTAGAGGCGTTCTATCAGGGGAGGTAAAGGCGACCTTATTCTCAAATCTAGATAGCTTAGAATTCATGCCAATAGAATGCTAAGAAACCAGAATAGATACCAGAAAAAAAGGCCTCGAGTGCAGAGGGTTAAAAATGTCAGGAGCTTAACAGTGTCGCGATTCAATAATTCAATAACATTAGACACAAAATATGTACGTATTACTCATTAATGAAATGGAAGGAACTTTCGTGAGAACCTAATATAATTCGTAGTGCAAAGGGTTAACAACGCGTTCCCTTGGCCTTCTCTGACCATTGATCCCTGAAACAACGCGTATCCACCCCATTCTTACGGCGCGTTTCCATCGTATCCATCATCGGCATCCCTCCATGAATCAAGGGGATCCCCGCGCTAGTGGCCAGACACAGACACGCACAATGTAACGATGCAAATTGCGGGTCGGTTCGAGACAAAAGTGTTTGCTCGCGCGATTTGCGGTCGGCGGGAGAGCCAGATCCCGGAGGCGGCGGATTTCAATTACGAGTCTTCAGCGGCTGACAGACGTACATGGGGCTGGCGGTAGCTCATTCGAAATTCGGTAGCTCGGACCGAGCGCCTCACGGTAATGAAACATTCGCAGCGCACCGCAAATTGCCCCTCGCCGTGCCAAGGCAAGAAACCGAATGTTTTCGGCCGCCTACTTGGCTTTACCTTTCCTTCTTCCTTGGATCTTTTCGTCCTCCTCTCGCGAACGGCTTCTTGCCGACTTTTTTCCCCCCGATCCTCCCGCGAAAGCTTGGTCCCGACGTCGCGTACGACGCGGCTGCAATCTCGTGTGCAATTATTGGTTTTCGTGCCTGGCCAATCTTACCCGATGAGACCGCGGCTACACGCTGGTTTCGTGGGTTTCGGAACCTGGGCTCGCGAGATATACCGGAATATCGCGTAATACGTTTGCCACTGGAAAGGATACGCGGTGTTTTGGATGATTGCTGCTGGACCCATCCGAGGATTACACCGGGAAATGTAATTGATCATCTTTTGATGCGGTTAACGTTGCATTCATTGCGTAAATCGATTAACTCCACCGGTCACATAAAAATTGTAACATTACCGACGGTTATTTTTTGACTATTCTTTCTTATTAATTCTATGCACCGTTAGAGCAAAGCTACATCTATATTTGTATTGCACGATATTGAATTGAAATAAACAATGCAAGTGCAAACACGAGAAGCCTGATTTGACAAATTAAATTTAAAAGAAAATATCAACGTATTTATTATTTGAACAATTTCGACAGCTGACGTTTACTTTTTTAACTTTTATTCAAAAAAATATTATGCAATGGTAACACACGTACAGCCAAATATTAAAACCAAACCAATTGCAAGTGCAACGAACCACTTACAATTCGATTTAAAAATCCGGTATGAAATTTGAAGCTTAGGGCGTTCAAAGGTAAAAGTTGTTTCTATTATAATAATTCCAGCACTCACAAACGCATCCAGACCCCGTGCAATGTTATCAGGCGAATCCCTTTCGGATCTCCCTGAAGCAATTAAATCCCTTTCGACAACCGACGAAATCCATCTAGAAGCGGATTCCGCATTCGGCGTATTACGCTGCATTAATTGCAAAGGCCGCTGGCAGCCAGCAATTTTAAGAAATTAGTCCGCGGCTGAATGCGTCGGTTGGGGAACAGGACCACTTCAGAAAGCAATAACGTCGAAACCACGAGCGTGACTCTCGTTTCCACAGGATCGTTTTACCGGAGCTATTACGTTCCCACGTGCTCATGGGAGAGCGAGAGTAGTAGTATACACCGGCGATATGGCGGTTCGTAAGACCAGGTGGTACGGTATAACATTGGAACAGCATTCCACGTTGCAACTGATGCGCGGCGCCGTGCAGCGGCCGTTGCACACGACCCCCGTAAGACCGACGAACGTGATAGCACGTCACGACGAAGAAGAAGCTGAAGCTCTATATACGCGCATAAGTTAACACCGGCGTCTTAACCGTGCAATAGTTTGGTCACCATAGAGAAACCGTAACCGCGTGTTGGATATCGTTTAGGTTAATCTGTACCTTCTGTACCGTACCATCTAATCTTCATTACTTTAGGTTAGTCAGTAGTTTTATCTTCATGGAATAAGTAAATATTTTTAAGTTTCAAACCTAGTCATCCGTCCATACACCAACTTCGCATCCGACCCTTGTATCCTTACTCATTAACTCCGAATAACACACCCGACTCCTGAACATCCTGCGATTCTCATTGGTCCTTCCCCTTATTTCCACCACCCTTCTGAATCCTTAAACACAAACCTTTAGAAGCCACACCAAAACTGCTCTCCCGAGCTTTTTCGTAATACAATTTAACAAAAGTAGGAACGTAGCGGTAATCTAGTTTCTAAGTACCGAATTGTACTAGAAACTTTGAAATAAATCAGAATCTAACACACGTTATACAAATCAAGTATCTAAGTAACATCCAACTTGTATTTTACAAATAAAACCTAAGTAGTATCCAAGTTGCATCGTACAAGTACCTCTTTGCTCTACTTTACAATCAATCGATAACCCCTGAAAAATCCCTGTTCACGATTCCACAACATCGTCGATCGCTTCTTCCTCGATCGTAATTCTCGTGCGCCGTGAATCGCGCGTTACTCGTTTGAAAACCATATAAAAGCTGTTCTCGCTGGGCGTTGCCAGCCGATGCAAGAAACGCGATGAATCGCGAAGAGACCTAGTTCGAGACAGGACAGGTACCTCGGTAAGTTCGACGGTGCCCGCTGTTAATCGTGTTTAACGGCCGATGACGCATCGTGTTCAACTGCGAACGTAACTGGTATCAACATATTCATTCCTGGATGCGATCAGGGGATACGTGCTCCAGCGTAGTAAGTATGGACGAACCTCTCGAACGTCCCTCGATCCCTGTCACGTATCGAGTAAAAGTGTTCTTCGCTCGCCGATGACCGAGGGCACTTTTAAGGATTTTTTAAGATTGAAAGATCTTTTTGTTTTCGATCAGCCGAAATTCATGTCACGTTATACGGTGGAAAATGCTGTGAGGCGATGAAATGGGTGGGTAGTAACAGAATAAATATGTCCCGTTAGACAGGTTGAAAAGTGGAAGGGAAATGCGACGAAGGTAGAGAACTATAGCAAATAAAGAAAAGGACGCACAGCAGAATACTTGATCGCGAATAATATCGAGAGCTAATTATAGTAATAAGATCTTTAGATATAAAAAGTGTAAAAGTGTAAAGTGTAAAGTGTAAAGTGAAATTAGATTTAGATGAATTACCTATGACTATTCAAAATATCCGCAATCGTTGGCTTTTTCACACTTTTCTGTAGTGGATTCCGCGACAAAAGAAATTTTATTCCTTCCTCGCGGTGTTCGTTAATTAAACGGGAAAAGGCTGACATAAACTCGGCTAATTAAGTTTCGCCGCGTTAATGAGGCAGAGAAGGCGGCGCAAAGAGCACGAAAAAATCACGCCTCCGCGGTTAAAGAGGAAAAACGTTCCGCTCGCCATACATTGTCACCGCGTCCACCTGCGCGGACCGCAGGGATAATCGCGCGATAAAATTTCCGAGCTTTTTGCTACTTGGCCACACAACGAGGGACGAGCGCTTTCTGGAAGTGGCAATTAGGGGATTGGATCCGTAAGTATGCGAGCTAATTGTGAATTGAAGCGTTCGCTGGACGAGGGAAGACCGCCCAGGCACAGCTGGGACGTGCATTCGTCAAATAATTGACAAATGAGTTTAATTGCCGTCCCTGGTTCTTGCCGGACTACCGCTGGGTCTTGACGATGAAATACTCGCGGCGTTAATTACGAGATGATTTAAAGACGCTCGTCGAGAGCTCGTTTATATTTGCCGTTTCACGATCGTTGTCACTTTTCAACGGGATCCTCGAATTCGGTTCCGTCGTGTTTCCTGCTTTATTTTCAGCGTTGTAATTGGCGATGTATTGGACAGATTTCTTCTTTGGGATCATTCTGTAGTTATTGCTGCTGTAGTTATGACTTCTCAGATTTCGTCGAAATTGACGGACATACAGGAGTGCCATTTTTACCATTTTGTATACAGTTAGTTCCATAAGTACTCGTGCTCTCCATGGTTCATTGAACAAGTTCGTCTGTACACATGTTTATAATGAAAAATTTATTTAGGAACATCGAGCCTGTCATTCACTTAATTTTAATAAATCTCTTCAATAGATATAGAAGGTACGAATACTTATGGGATTGACTGTGCATACGTAAGCTAATACACTTCAAAGCAGACATCCACGTCGAGTTCATCCTGCAAACTAGAGGATCCTCCTATCCAACATCCTCATCCAACATCCTCGCAGATAAAGTAATCGAGCTGGTTCAATTGGCCTTAACACTGTTGCATTAAGAGTAATTCGATACTGACTACGTTCACAGTAAGAAGAGGCGATCGAGCAGGGGCACCATTTTGACCATTTTTGGCCACTTCTATGCCAATGCGCCGTATTTAGATTCCAGGATACTTTGTATCTTTGCGTAAGCCGAGTTCTTGCCGAATGTTGAAAAACACCATTGCCATGCTTTGTCGCTGCCGAATATGGTCACAGTTCGAGTTCCTATCGCGATATCGCCGGCTAATTTACTCCGACAAATACGGATCGCTCGTTTGTCGTGTAGTACAACTATGGTATTCGAGTTTCGCGCGTACCTTCGGCGTCGACCTACTTCGACGAATCGACGTCGATTATAGAATCAATCAAATTATAGAGTGCGTTTTAGAATCCAAGGATTAGATCAGGATACGAGAGACATTTTAATTATAATTATTTTAAATATAATTAATGAAATTCTATAGGGTCTTCTCGTCCCTCAATGTCATTTAAGAATTTTAACTTAAATCCAAAATTCGATAATAACAATTAAGACAGTTTATATTTCATTGACTCATTCGTTCTAGTTCTCGTACAGTCAAAATATTGCAGCCTTTTAATTCGTCAATGGGCCGAATAGACTTTAAATTACTTAACAAAAGGACGTGTTTTTGAGAAACAGGTGAATATAAATATTTGTCTAATTCCTAAAATACTCGTGAACCTAAGTGAAACATTTGTTTAATTACCCATTTCCGATAGCACATTTCGCAACGAGACGGGTAATATCGCAAAGGGTTAAATCGTGAAACCAACCTCGTCCTGCTCCTCGTTTAGCATCCCTCTCGGAGTACCCATCCTCCGACCGCGTTTCCCGTCCCTCTCGGTCTCGTAAATCAATTGCGATATAATAAATACGTAAGTCAAAAGCCATAAAGGTGTCGAAACCTGGGTATTTCTTATCGAATCGAACGCGAGGATCACGCGGTGCTTAACCAGTCGCGTACGAGCTCTAGCTCTCGGAACGGAATCGCCCCACGGTCGTATAGCCGTTGGATTTAAATTTAAGCCGTTCGTCTCCCGAACGACTTTCGAATCATTAGGATCTCCATAAACGGCGGATGGCCTAACGAAGCTTCCTTAAAATACGGGATGCACGAGCATTACGACCGATCGACCAGGAGAAGCGGGGGAAGGAGGAGAGGGAGAAAAGAGGATCGCGCAGGGATTCACCTAAAAGTACATCTGCCGCCTACCCGATAAGAGCACTTGTAAATCATGACACGCGTGCGCGAACGAGTACTAAACCTCATAGAAGGCCGCGCTGACTATGGAGAAAGCTGAATTATTAATGCGAGCACGCTTACCGGCCCAATCAAACCCTCCCACCTGGCCACCTGATCAATTCTTGGACGATGTTCCCTCGCTCGGGACAGCCATATTTAAAAGCGTTGCCCGCATGATCCCCGACACGATTAAGCTCTTCGGCGTTTCTTAAGGATCTGGCCCCGAAAAAAAAGGAGGAATCGAAGCGGTCCGGTGCTATCTCGGTCCTTGAACGGGAGAAAAAGTGCCTTTGGCCTAATCTGCGGATTTGTCTGGCATCCGCACGTCCGCGGCTTAGAAGGAAAATTAGCGACCGGGGTCTGATGCATGCTGATGAAAATTCGGAAGCATTCGCTCGATGGGTTTCATTCGTTTTCGATCTATGTATTTCACCGAAGTCGCTGTTGCAGGAATTATTAGAATCGGAGGAAGACGGGTCGAGTTCTTGCCTTGTCATGGGTTGATTGAATCATGCTTCCAAGTACTGCTGCTGCTTTTTCTACTCGGACAGGATTCTAACTCGCTCTATGAGATTGCTAGATTCTATCTATTCTAGATTCTATTGATTGTTCAGACACTATTGCCCGGAAAGAACTTGAAAAAAGTACAAGAATTACGGTAAGTAAAGAGTGTAGGACTTAAGGAGTGATTATAGAAAAATAGAAGATACCCATAAAAAATTGCAAGGAAGTAGTTCTCTCTCGAGGGAGAGAGGATGAAAAAGGAGAGTCGTATCGTAAGCTATCACCACTATCGAGGCGAGAAACCTGAATATACCTGAGAGAGAAGTGCGTGCACGTACTTCTCCCATTTGTCAGGATGTCCCGAGGGGAAAGCAATGAGAGAGGAGCGCCTCCACACATTTTCTATCTACTATACCTAATCTAAATGCCTAAATGTGTCCTGGAAATCTGTTGCCTGCCACCGAACGACACCGTGAAAGACAGTCGACGTGATGAAATCTTAGTCATGCTTTATACTGACGCTCGTTGACGTTCGTTTCTAACTATTTCTATCGTGTGGAAGCAAATGAGAAATAGTCTTAGGGATACTTTTTTGAATTAAATGCAAAAATTGTTACGTGGAACTACATTCAGTTACGCATGAAGCTCTATATATTCCACATAATTTCATAATCAGGTGCCTATACTATGACACGAAAAAGAAAAAGAAAGAAAATCCGAATTTTAAAACGTTCTATAGTTTCTCAAAAATTTGAAAAAATGGCTTCCTTATTGCTGCACACCCCTCAGTTCCAAAAGGAATCCGAAACTACGTAATTTCATAATCAAGTGCCTATGCTACGACACGAAAGAGAAAAAGAAAGAAAATATTAAAAGTCTGAATTTTAAAACCGTTCTGTTTTAATTCCCCAAAAATTCGAAAAAATGGCTTCCTTATTGCTGCACATCCCTCAATTCCAAAAGGAATCCGAAACTACGTAATTTCATAATCAAGTGCCTATGCTGCGACACGAAAGAGAAAAAGAAAGAAAATATTAAAAGTCTGAATTTTAAAACCGTTCTGTTTTAATTCCCCAAAAATTCGAAAAAATGGCTTCCTTATTGCTGCACACCCCTCAATTCCATAACCACCGAATACTTCATACCACTGTATAAATCTTTCCTACGAGTCTCAACCAATTTCCAGCGAAACTCTTCAGGTACTCCAAACATATTTAACACGTCGATCGCCATGTCACCCATATATGGGTGACGGTGTTTTTCACTCAAGAACTAAAACCATTAATTCTGAAAGTTAGACATCAAAGGAGACGAATTTAAATGAAATTCACGAATTTCGATGTAGCTACGAAAATAAATACCACGATAAATGTTTGATTTCGTAGACTCCAATAGTCTAAATAATATTTAATCTTAGCAGAAATTTCCAAGAATATTCGTTTGGCAGTCAACGTGTTAAAAGCGAACTACGCGCCTACCAAATACCCGATTTTACATCAAACAAAAAAACCGTGAAGTGACCAAGGCAGATATAGAATAGGATCGATCCGTCCAGCGATATTTCTCCAGTACTCGGACGTTCCACCCTCGAAGGCTGGAAAAAAGGACGTCGAGCCGGTGTCGTAGACTATCACCACCGTGGAGGCGAGAACCTGAATATACCTGAGAAAGAGCGTGCGTGCACGTACGTCTCCCATGCGTCGGGATGCCCGCAGTGGTTGGGCAGTGGGAGAAGCGCGCAAGACGGGTATGGGAGGGCGTCGGGTCGGCGCGTGGGCGGCCGCAGGCAGGACGCACGTCTGAAGAAAGAGAAAGACGGTCTCGTGGTGTGCCACGAGGCCCCGAGAGAGCGATTGGAAAGGGGACTCGGCCGCGGTGGACCAAGAAGAAGAAGAAGAAGAAGACGGAGGAGCCGAAGAAGTGGAGGGAGCCAGAAAACGAACAGAAAGGTAAGATAAACGACGAAGAGAGTGGGGGAGAAAGACGGTGGAAAAAAGGAGGAACGCGAACGGTCTTCTATATCCGCGTATGGGAAAGGACGTGACGAAGAGAAGAAGGGAGATGGGGTTGGAGGGAGACAACCTGAAGACGGAACGAGCCGGAGTGCTCGATCCTTAGCCGGTTAGGAATAAAAGGAGTTTTATATGACGCCGTGGTTTATGGCCGTGGGTTTTATCTGATCGCATTGCCACCGGTGCGGATTTCGCAATAAATTAGGCCGAGGTGTAATTAAAAGGGCACCGGTTGCAGTCGACTCGTGACCGTCGTGTAGCCACTACCGAACGAGGGGATCTCCTTCTCGTCTTTATGAGGCCACGAAATCCGCGATGTGACCTTCGTCTCGGAGATAAAAGAGCGGGGGATCGCTCGGACGAGCTTGTACGGCTAATGTCTCTGGTTCAACCTCTCGCATTATGGCCTGCCGAGTCGAGCAGTGGTATAAATTAGGAAATAAAGGTCTTTCTTCTTTTACGAGGATGAAGCGAAATTTACAGTAAACTCCCCCCCTCCCCCTCGTTCCCATTTCCAACCCGTTCGGGACCAATTACGCGCCAGGTGCAATGCTGTACCTAGCCAGACGTGCGCGTAATGGTCGCGAATTTATGTTGTTATTGGTAGAGCGCCAGACGTGGAAACGATACAGTGTTCAAGCAGAGTAGGATCGCGGAGGACGAGTAAAAATTGATAGATAATATTAGGTTGTCCAGAAAGTTCGTGCCAATTTTTAAGAAAACTTCAAAGGCACATTTGAATTGTAATATACATTTATTTATATGTATATTTATTGAATTACATAGGTGCTATTTTGTTCCACAACCTTTCCACCTTTTAAGGGATGTACATATGTATATATGTTATTTGTTTTCAGCCATTTCGACATATTCAGACCTGCACCACCTATCAAAAATTGGCATGGACTTTCCGGACAACCCAATATTTCTTTTTTATCCCTTATCTGGTCCATGATTAATCCATTCGAGTCCAGACGTGGAAATGATCTCATGTTTAAATGAAGATCGAATATATCAATTCCTCTTTATTTCTTTCACAGATTCGAAACAAACGTCAACCCTCTTCTTTCTATACGCTGTATTTTTATGAATTTTGAATATTCCTTTATAATCCTGTTGGAAAGTGTAATACATATATACTGTACGTCGTATAGAATAAGAGGTGTCTGTGCGATAGGTATGCATCCCGTCTGCTTGTGCGTGCGTGCGTGCGTGCGTGCGTGCGAGAGAGAGAAAAACAAAAGGACTGATAGAGAAGTAAGAGAGAAATGTAAGCAGGTGCGAATATTCAAATTGTGTGTTATAATAAATAGTTATCGTTTAAACAAAAGTGTCGTTTTTGGTTAACTCCTAAATAAAGTTTTATTTAACAAATCCTTTCCTGAAATAATAACGAGAGAAATCTTTTTGAATTTTTACCCAAAGTGTTCCGAAAGACGAGATACGGTACAACGCACTCCATTCCGCATGAAGGCACCAATTTTTTTATAATAATAAATTCTACAAATGATACCAATTCTGTATCCAAAAATCTGTTTCTGTCATTCTGTAATTCCGCGAACCATTCGTTCATAATAAATCCGAATAAAGCCGTATTTTCAGTGTTTTACTTTAGCCTCTCTCCATTAAATGCTATAGCCGTCGTTATCCGCGGACCAATGGAAAAGTGCGACGCCGATAAATCTCCCCCGAGGCCGTGAACGCGAAAATAGTCGAAACGGAAACACAATTAAATGGGCACGGACAGTGGATAAAAGTTGGAGTATTTGGTTAGCGCGATGCGAAATTGCTATCGAGTTTCAGCGAAATTTCCCCCCTTCCTCCCTCCTCCTCCCCCTGGCAGAGTCGGATTGGAGCCGTGCCAAAAACAGCTTGAATAATTCGACGCTTCCGCGAGGCTGCGTCGTAACGAGCTGCGTGGCGACTAATTTGTTCGTTCGGCAAATTGAAATTACACGTTGCCCGGTGCCGGTTCACTCGCAAACCGACGAGACGATGAATTATCGCTCGAGCCCCGAAAAGGAGACTCTCGAACGCGAGGAGCTATTCCGGCTCCATCACCCGAGTTAATGTCCCGATCCAGACTTTCACCCGCTTTCTGATCAACCCTCTTATTCGTTTCGATTTTACGTCAGGATGTTCAGAGTTGAGAGGCTTGACGAGGAAATCTCGAGTGAGAGTGTCTTCGAAATCTAATTTTTGTTGTAATTCTTTCTGCACGTGGATGATGGAAAAAGAAATGTGTAAGATGTAGGTAGCTAAGATTAGAAATAGTTCTAGTTATTTCCTTTTCTGTATTTATTAATATTACGAAGAAAAAGAAAGAAAGAAATGTGTATAAAACGAGAAATAAAGAAAGGAATTTACAAAATATTGGTATTTGAGATTCTAAATATCCCCAGTTATTTCCTTTCCTATATTGACTAACAGTACGAAAAACAAGGAAGAATGAAATATATAAAAAATTGGTATCTAAGATTCTAAATATCCTCAGATTTCCTTTTCTATATTCATCAACATCACGCAATGAATTTTATTTTAACATTCCTTCCCATTTCTACAAAAAAAAATCCCTCTTTCCATCATCCAATGTAGAACACCCCAAACAAAATTAAACTCAGATTCCCCAAACATTTCCCCATCTATTTTACCAGTCATCAAATAAACCTAACGTTCCTAATCTACCTTCTGGACTACCTAGAGTTTCGATCCCGATTCCTGACGATGGCCTAGCCTAACAGTTCCCAACACAGTTCCTCTCGCTCCTGATAGCGAGAGAGGCCACGTATCGCCTAACCTTCGTGTTTATTCCGGCACGAACCGACCAGTGGAACGGTTCCGACTTCCACGAACCTACGGTCGATTGATAATTACATAGATTTCGGTAAGAGACCAGGGAGCGGAACCACGAGAGCAAGATGGCCGCGGCGAGATATCCGGACGTTACTCGAACGGTGCAGCGTTCATCTACTCTCATCTACATGGCAGCGCGATATAACATTGCGGTGGTCCCTGGGCACTCGAGAGGCCACGAAGAGGATGCCGGCGATGCAGATATGGTTTATATACCGGACCTCATTGTGGAACGCCTTTGCGCCCCTTTCGCAGCGTGTAGATCCAGAAATACTCTCTCACGGAGCTGCTCCGCGCCTTACTAATGCTCCAGTTTATAAGGGTTATCTCTCCGCGAGATCCTCTCGACGGAGATGGTAGAAACGAAGGGAGAGAGAAAGAAAGCCTTGGAAAAGGGAGAGTATTTGGAAATATTAGGTCGCTGCCGAAACTTCTCTTCGTTTTCTTGCTAGAAACCGAACCTTCGTCCTCTTAACAGGACCTCGCGACTCGGAACAATTAAAGAGAAATGATAGAAGAAGGTACGTAATACTGTTAAAGACAATTCTACAGATAGTAGAACATTACGAAACATTGTTTTCATTATGTCTCATTCCACGTTTTCACGTTAACGAGATTCTATTCGTTAGAGAAATCGCTCTTCCATAAAAAAAAACCCACTCCTCCCTCGCTTTTAATCAGGACTCTTCCTTCAAATCCACTCCGCTGTGAAACGCTCTTAAATCTTTTTCTCATTTATCACTTCGTTAAAAGATACATTATCTCCGTTACTTCAGCGTATCACCGGAACTTTATTTATAGAGAAAAAAACCGTTCATCATCCCCGTGCAGTGATTACCCTTTCCTCTTTCAAAGGGGTGTCCTCATACGCGAGCGAAAAAAGGAGTCTTTACAACATTCCTTCGAAGGGAACTGTAAGCGCGAGTGATTCGAAATCTTAATTGAAAGTTGCACAGTGTTTAATTATTAATACTCGCCTATTAACGTTCCAAAGGAGTCTGCATGAAAAGGAACATTATCGTAAGTGCGTACATTCTGAATGTACACGTTTTTCTTATTTGAATATGCGACGCATCTGTGATCGAGGCGTTCATTGCGCAAATTGATTAATTCCATAAAACAAGAAGTTAAGAAATGCCATATGAAGAAGTAATGTATGTTGTTCTTTAAACTTCCCTTTGTAGTATGCGTTCAAATAAATATCGATACAAGTTCTTTCCTTTTTAAGAAGGCTATTATAAATGCAAAAAGTGGGAGTTAATCGGTTTGAGAACGGCTCAATTAACACGTTGGCTGCCAGGCTAATACTCTTGAAAATTTCTACTGTGTTTGAATTTTGTGTACAGTCTACTGGAAACTACTGGTATTTATTTTTGTACCCTCGTCGAAATTCAAGAATTTTATTAAAATTCATTTTCCTTGACCCTTAAATTTTAGAATCAATTTTTCAAGTTCTTCGGTGAAAAGCACCGTCACGCGGCGATCAACGTGTTAAATCGTACCCAGCTTGTTCGCAAATATTTCGAAAGCTTTCCAACGCGGACGCGAGTTAACGGAATCTTGGATCCCGCGGAAATTCCGGATACTGAACGCGTTCGACGATGGCGGCATGATGAACGACCAAGGATCTCCGAGGCGATCCTAGGAAGTAGGAGAACACGGCGAAAGGAACGAAGTAAAAAGCATCCCGTGAATGAAAATAGAGGAGAGGAAGTCGTGAGAGAGCGGGCGTGCTCCTAGACGTCTCGTGATATTCGTTTTGCGGTCACGGGCTCCGAGGCGGATAGGAAGCTGGTTCGCGTATGGGCAGCGGAGCCAACGCTGGAAAAAAGTATTTCGAGGGAAGATCTTATGGGAAACTCCGCGGGACGCGAGGTCGTAATTTCTTTTACCTCGGCGGATTCCAGCGAAGCGAGTTCGGACGAGTTAATTCCTGTTGTCAGGATTGTCTGTCCGACGTGAGAAATCGCTGATCGCGGCCGCGGAACGTTATCCGTTTCACGGACCCGCTTTTTGCCGGAATAGAACGTCGAGACGTGCAAGTCACTCGGAAGGCGTGGTTTGTCGTTGATTGATCTCGTCTTGGAATCGGGAATAATAAGCGTGATGGTTCGGTGAGAGTGGTCATTTTTTTTAAAAAGACGTATGTACTATTTATAGTACGGAGTATTTAATACAAAACCTAGAACTGGTCAAATTACGGTTTTCAAGCTTGCGTATACTGGTCTAATATGCAATATTCAAGCTTGTGAATTATGTACGATTGGTTCATGCATTATTTAATTTAATTCCATGTCAAATAGTTTTGCGTTTAATTAAAAAGAGTGTCTTTAAGACCAGTCGTTTAGTGTTAACAGCCTCGAGTGAAGATATGTTAGATTAAATAAATATAACACACGATTTTATAAGGCACTGGTTGCAATACTTGTGCGTAACACAAGGAATCGAATCTTTTCTGCACGACAATTTCATCGACCTCTGATATATTTCACGAATGAATTGAGGGGAAATCAATTGAGGGATGTGCATCAATAAAGAGGCAGCTTCATTATTTCAAATTTTCCTCCTTACTGCATCACAAAGAAAAGGAATATTTAAAATCCGTGATTATGTTCTAACTTCAAAACCATGAAAAAAATGGAGCTGCCTCATTGCAGCACACCCTTCAATTCTGAACTACAGGAGGTACAAAAAAGAAAGGCAGTATTTTGAAGACCTAACTTAAAAATGGACGATGATATAGCGATGAGCCCTTCGAAAAACTGTTTGTTAAACAACGAGTCACGGGTTAATTGACGCCAACCATCCCGTTAACTGTTCTATCATTTCCATAATATCGTATAAACCGAGAGCTTTTCGTGTTCCCCAGTCGTCAACCGACGGAGGACCTCTCGCCGGCAATAATCCTTGGGGCTCGCGATCGCGCTCGATCTTTATGCGAATCGCAGCCACGTGGACCGATACTCCGGAGCGCGAGGGATAAACGGGCACGTCGATGGAGCAGGGGAGGCAGAGGATGATCCTGCGTCCACGCGAAATTCCACGCAGAAAGGACGACGATTGTGTTTATGATACGTCGGCGGAGGAGCCCTCTCCATCGTGGAATGCGAGGGTGTTCACCGGCCACGATTAAGTTGTATCAAATCCGCGATTGAGTGCCTCGTGCGTCGCGAGTTCCACGGCCATAAACGTCCAGGCCACGGTGTTTCCCATAATCTACGGGTGGGGGTCGAGAGCGTGCTGGCGATGGAACAAAAAGGACGCGGGAGCGCGGCGGATACGGTCCGGGACGAGGACGAGGAGGAAAAGAGACGATGCAACGATGAAACGAACCGAGAGACAGAGACACGCCGATGGGAAAGATTGAAAAACACGATGAGAAAGGAAAAGTTGAGGCTCGAACGAATGGTGAATGGATACAAAATGAAATAGCTTGAAGAAACCTATCTCTCGAGAGCTTATACAGAGCTAGACACTGTTTCGTCTTAGAATTTTTGAATTTTTAATTATTAAGGGTCGAGCAAATGTTTTTGAATGGCTGCAGAATTTAATAGCTTGAGGAAACCTATCTCTCGAGAGCCTATACAGAGCTAGACACTGTTTCGTCTTAGAATTTTTGAATTTTTAATTATCAAGGGTCGAGCAAATGTTTTTGAATGGCTACAAAATTAAATAGCTTCAGGAAACGTATCTCTTGAGAGCCTAAACCTATCTCTATAGAAAGCTAGGCACTGTTTCCTCTCAAAATTGTTTCATAAATATGAACACTATAGGATTCCTCCAAACGAAAGGAAAGGAATTTTTAATTGCATCCAGAGACACCGGTGCAAACTGCAAAATGTGCCCAATGCTGAAAAGTTCAGAAACACTGTTCTTCCCCTGGCGCACACAGGACTCGGTAAAACAAATTTATGGGACAGGTAATAAAATGTTCGCGGCAATCTTATTTCCATCCCGACGCCAGCGACATTTGAATACACGCACGGCGCGTTCAGGCGCGACGCGCGAGCGTTGAGCTATCTCCGGCGTAAGTTCAAGGAGACAATGACGTGACAGCGAGGGAGCAGACGCCAAAACGAAGCCAACAGCTGTGAGCGAAACTAAGTATGCAAAACACGAAAACGTGTAAAGGGAAGGGAACATCGGGGGGAGCGGAGGAGGGAAGATGGAAGGAAGAAGACCGATCCTGGCAAATTCACGGGTCGCGGACGATGGTCCTCGGCGCCCAGGAGGTATCCAGGTGCGGAGGTGACACTCTACGATAACTCTTTCGGCTTTATGCCCGTGGGTGGTTTATACTTTATGCGTCCCGCGGGACAATCACGATTCGGGCTCTTATTTCGACTACCTCCTCCTTTTTCCTGTTGCTTCTCTTGCGCAAAAGATAGACTTTCTCCAAACCATGTTTGTTATGTACGGGTAGATATAATCGATTATTATTATTATGTTATGTTATTTAATTGAAATATCAAAATACAATCGTCTTTGTAATTAGAAATTTTGTTTACCTTACCCGAATAATTATTAAGGTTTTTCTTATATGAATAATATTATTCAAAATGTGTGATTGGTGTAGAATAAATGTAAGTTGAATTATTTAATTGAGATATAAAAATGCAATCGTCGATGTAATTAGAAGGAAATTTTGTTTTC
>NC_071981.1:2602015-2610033 GCF_026283585.1 Hylaeus volcanicus | reverse complement strand
AAAGCAATCTTATTAACCCTACCGAATAGCTATTAAGGTTTCTCTTACACTTTTGTCACGCATCAAATAAAGAAGCATTAAACTAAAAGGTTTTCGAAAAGACTACTCCGGATATAATTCACGGTAAAAGATAAAAGTTGTTATTACTTACGTATCGAATTGGTCTCGGATTGGTCCATCCCGCGATAGGGCTGGTCCCCAGAAACCAGTTCGATCATCCCGAAAGAAATAGTCTCGCGGAGCGACATTTGTAAATGGCTACCCCGGGGGTAGAGACGCGGCAATATTTCTAACGCCGCGACAAATCAGGAACACGCAACAGCCCCGATTAATTCGACGTAGGCCGGCGCAGGGGAGTAGTCCTGACAGGGCCAGACAACTCTCGAGGCGTCTGGGTGCGTATAGCATCGACACGCATACACGTCGCGCGCCGTAGGCAGCGGCACCGTCCCGTCGTAAACAACGTGAAAAGGGAAGAGGCAGTAGAAATAAGAGCCCGAATCGTCCGTGGTCCCGTGATTGTCCCGCGGGACGCATAAAGTATAAACCACCCACGGGCATAAAGCCGAAAGAGTTATCGTAGAGTGTCACCTCCGCACCTGGATACCTCCTGCGCGTTGAGGACCGTTGATAGCAACGCGAAACGAAGGAATACGTTCTTTCCTTTCGATATGTTTACCAAGCAATCGAATTTATCGGATCGATTCATCGGGCACTGGGAACCCTTGGCATTTAACAATTTTTAATTCGCAGACTAAATGAGAACGAGTGAAAGTAAAGATGAAAGTAAAGATGGTGATTATCAGACTGCGAATTTTTATGCATTCATAGGAAATTCGAATACGCAAGAAACTACAAAATGCACACAGTATGGAAGAAGATAAAAAATATTGCAGAGTAAAATAAATTCCTATTTAGGTTAAGAGATTTTATTTTGCATAAAGACTGTCTAGTGATTATATCAGAGGGTAATGTCCTTTCCTCGAATGTTGATACTTGTTTACCAGCTCACTGTATACCAATTGATTTTGATCGATCAGGTATTGAAAATTTGCACACTAATGTCAAAAACAAAAGCTTGTTATAAATTTATTCGTTTGAATGTAATATAAAAGAAACGACTTTATAATATAATCCTAATATAATCAATATTTACTTTGTAGTAATTCAGAAATAAATTTTGAGGAAGTTACTTTTCACTGGTTGAATTAGCAAGGTTCTATCGGCTCGCAAAAAGCTTGGCTCTTTTAAGGCACTGCGACCACTGTTGCAACGCGGTACGTGAAATCGTCCATACGCTCGCACCTTCGCGCTGCTTTTTGCGTTAAAAGCAGCAGGGGCAGATAATCAGCTTAAAACTCGAGCAAAATTCGCGCGAAGGCGAGGCCTCGGCGGTCAATCTGCGGATCCGATCGGGCGTACGCGCTCGAACCCGCGGCGGCTCTGCTCGTGTGCTCTTAATCGACCGTAAATAATTGCATTTATCACACCTATCATTGCACCTCCGTCGCTGGTGCCGGCCCTTCACGGAGGCTTGCTTTCACTCCCGACGAAAATTGGCACGTTGCCAATCTCAGCTATCGATCCGCCGCGTCCTGACGGATTTCGAATTTTGATTTATCGCGTTTGCATCACGTTTCCTTCGAAACTCACCTGCTCGCCCGTCCATGTACACGCAACGATATCGCATCTGGGTGCCATAATTACGGTTGCCGAGACGTACGGAGCTTCGCGCGACGCGATTTGCACCCGTGAAAATCGCAAATGCGACGATAATTGTGTTTGACCGGTCGTTACGCAACGGACGTATCGTTTCTCGCGTTCGAGTTGAAACGATGTCGAAAGTAGTTAGCGAATGTTTATAGATGAAACCTGTTCGCGTTTGAGACAAGGAATTATTATTAAAGCGTCGAAAATAATTTCACCGAGCCAAATACAGTATTATTACTGAATTTATTGGGTGAACCGTACAGTAAGAGAAACGAAAGAAAACACGAACGAAGCGAAGTTAAACGAGACACAACCGTTCGACTCGAAAGTCAGGGCATCGGTATAGCAGGGCAGCTCCCTTGTTTACAGATCGATATAACATTTTCGCTCCGCGAAACTTTCGATTAGACCTATTCGTACTGCACCGGCCTAAATACTCTATTCCCAACAAAACCTAAACGCACTCGAGAACCGATGCAACGTCGGACAACGTCGATGCAACAACGGAGGATATATCACGTCGCGCTTCTTATTGCTCGGAGAAAAATATTCCAGTCGCGACCCACGCACAATGCGTAGAGAAACTCCGCTTGGCGCGAGGCAGACGCAAGAAGAAAGGAAGTCTCTCAAATAAATCACGGATCTAGGCAACAGGTGTACGTATTGCCTCACGATACGGGTTCTTGCACCGCGAGACTTGGCGGAGGTTCCAACTGAACCCATCCACGTACCGCCGCGGTATATACTTTTCCTGAATCACCAAATATGCTGACCGCGGGGCAGAAAAATGTATACATCGATATCTGTCTGGGATCGCGGAACGGAAGAAAGATTTCCTTCGAGGTTCGGAATTAATTCTTCGTCTTGGAATTAATGCAGGGATTCCTGTTCTTCGGTAAATAAATATTTACGGTGCGCATGAGAAACTTTCGCGCAAAGCTGGACTTTATTGTACCCAGACGAGACTAGTAATGGTACGTAACGAGTAGATTAAAAGAAGTCAAAACTTTGTTGAGAAGTAATCCGACAAGAAACGACCACCCTAGTAGTGACTCCATTTATTGCAACAGATCTCTTTAAAGTGTCGTTAACCGTGAAGCCGCGAGTGGCAATACTTTCTTGACACTCGTCGAGAAATTATGATGAAGCAAAAAGCAAAGCCATCAGTGCATGCTACGTTTCAACTTCAAGACGTGTCGCGGCGGTCACTCGTCCATGATCTCCTTTATCTCTCTGCTATTATATTTCATTTTTTATGGTGCAAGAAATCTACTCTGAGGAAGCTTAGATATCAAACTAATTTCCAATAGTTCCTAAACAAAATTTTGCTTTATAGAAATTTCCACGAGTATCCCCAGAATCGTGACGAGCATTTTTCTGTGCAGTTATCGTAGACAAAGTGCAGTTATCGTAGACATTACTTGGGATCAACCGCAGAAAATATTGGTTAGCGCCAACCTAATCGAGGCTTCCAACCTTAAGCGAGCGATGCACAGTCGGTGTACCTGTAAATCTCCGAGAATGCTACCTCCCACGGACGCGCGGAGCAGCATGTTCCCCGGCGAACCCAAAATGAGTACATCAAGCGACTCACCTGCGGTGTACACCGAATAAAGACCTCATCCGTGTCTCCGGCGGCCTCGCGTACGAGTCCTGTTTCGTTCTCACAGAAAGAGGCGAAAGAAGGGGGAGAAACAACAAGAGGAACGGGGCAGAGGTGGAGCAACATCAAACGTGCGACGGGGCTGCGCAACCAAACGAGCCTGGACGGTTTCGGGACCGGTTGAAGAGACGGCCTTGGTTTCGAATAAAATGAAATTAATCTGAGAGGAGCCGGCGGGGGTCGACGGCGGCGGCGTCTCTGTCCTAGTTCATAATAAATAAATCCAAGATGCCGGCCCCTGCGGTGTCCCAATTAATTCGGTCTTATTCTAACGGCCGTGTCCTCGGGAAATGCTCCCCTTAGAGACCCACATTGGTCACGGGGTGTGGGATTCATTATCGTCGTACGTGTCCCCCGTCCCCGGCTCGAATTTAATTAACCCCCCGGCTACGATACGTTTTCGATGCGCGATACGAGTTTGGCACGCCGACCGTCAGGCTCGTACTCGTGGAAACTTCTGTCGAGGCTAAACTCGGTTTTCAGACGATTGTAAACTTTTTTATTAAGCAGAGTTCAGTTCAGTTGAGTAATTTAGTAGCAAGTAATTTAGTAGCAAGTTGTTACAGCTCGAGTAACACTTGTGAGAATTTCTACAAAGGTTAAACTTGAAGAAAACCGCTACTGAAAGCTGCGTTTTAGTAAACGATCCTAATCTAAGCTTGAGGTTGTATGTATTTGACTTTCAAGTGGCCTATTACCAACTCGAAGATTGCTATATCTTTATGCGTCTCTGAGGAAAGTCGAAGGCTCGCGACCAATCGCTTGGAATTACAGGATAATCCTCAGGGTATCGCGCGACGAGGAACACCAAAGGATTGACTCCTGCATCGTTTTATTAGCAGTTGCTTCGTTTACGATCTGAGCAAGTTAAAACCAGGTTAAGGACCAAGGCCACTCCAGAAGTTTCAAAAAGTCGATTTTTTCGTTTGTTAATATATCGGTTTAAAGCTTTAAAAATAAGGAAAACAATATTTCATTTATTCTTATAAATGTTTGTGATAGTTATTCGATATGGTCCCTCTGATACACGAGGTGAGTATAGGAATGAAACTTCACGATGTCAGAGTTTCAGGAGTAACATACTCGCCTAATCTCCATATACGTGACTCTCCTCGGTCTAATACGCGAATATGTAGGCACTGTGTCACTCGTGCTTCGAGCCACGTCATACGAGCTTATGGATCATGAAACTTCGCAAACTTCAACGTAGTGCTATCACCTCTAGTGCTAACTACGAAATCCTTCAAAGCCGTTACATGTACACAGTCAATCCCATAAATATTAGTACCCTCTATATTTACTGAAATTCATCTAATTTAAATGAATTCTTCATGTTTATACACGCGTAAAGTCTATTTACATATTTATAATGAAAGATTTATTTGAAAATGTCAACGTTATCATTTAATTTAGACAAAATTCTTCAATAGACATAGTACCTTGATTACTGCAACTCGATTAATTAAAAAATCATTCCACGGATGAGAGCGATCTCAATCAAGACATAAAAGTACCGCCCTCTAATCTCAGAAGGTTACTAGACAAAATCTATCACCTGCCCTAACGCCAGTTCGGTAACGTCTCACTCCTAACGCTCCGCCAAAGCTTTCGCAAGAGATCTAACCCGGACTCGAACGAGGGTAAAGTAACAAATCGTGCCACTCTTCGGCCGTTCACCGATTTTTCGCTTAAATCTTCGCCAAGTCGAACCCTGTAATCTAACCAGATGGAATCGTACATCGTAAATCTGCCCACGGAGCGTCATCCATCGCCGAATCTTAATCGAACATCGAGGTCTTTCCGCGTGAGAGCAACACGAAACCTACAATCTCTCTGTCGGAGAAAAAACCGAGCATTTCGGTGGCCTAAGTAACAAACGACCGCGGCGAAGGAGTTAGGAACACCGAGATAAATCAAGGGCCCCCGATGAAACCGTTTATAACGAGGCGAGATCTATCTAAGGAGCTGCGCGGCAATGCGCTCTCGTACGCTCTCCTAGCTATCCTATTATTACGCGGACCTGCCAGCACTCCCACGCCGAGGGTAACATGATCGGGGTTAATCTGACCGTGACCTGTGCCTATGGCCAGCACCTGCGTGCGACCCAACCTAATTCCGACTTTTTTCTTCGGCCAGCTAACATGGTTCGTTCGACCTCTCCCTGTCCGTTTCCCCTTGTCTCGGCAACCCACGAAGGGAGATAAGGTGCCTCGATAACGCTTTCCATCCGAAACACTTGACTAATGAGAATTTTTTTTCGATCGTCCGATAACGCGCGACGGTTATTGGACTTCGCCTTTTCTCTAGTTTATAGAGACCAGCCCGCGCTGTCCGCGGGTGGTTATTTTAATTGGAATTTAATTAATTGAGCCCCGGCCTTCGGGGACTTATTGAAAGGCGGACGGAGCTCGATGAACAATTTTGATCGTGCATGGTTAATCGATTACATATGTGTGTTCGTGTGTGTGTGTGTGTGTGCATGAAATTCCCAGGAAAATTGAGGTGGTTTTGTTCTGGGTGAATGAAGAATTGATTGGTAATTTCACGCATTTATGACAGTCAGGAAATATGAAAAATTGTGTTACATTATTGTATTACAAGGAGTGGAGTGGGCTCTTACTTTCAGGACAGAACCAATTGGCTCCCTCAATTTATCTATTTTTATTTACACGGGGTTTCAACCGCGCAATTTTGCGAACGTAATAAGATGAACGCGTTACGTCCCGTGCTGGCGCGTGTACAAAAGAAGCGAGGTTCGGCTAAAGTGCTGTTTTTAAAGCTAACCTCAATCACGGCAGCTGTAACTACCAGTTGGATTGCGTATCAGCTCTGCTTCAGATACCGAGACAGCGTACCAGCAAGTTTGCGCAAAGAGATGAGACATTTAGGTACAGAGTAGACGTAGGGTATGGTTAGCGAAAGATAGTAATCGCGAGCGAGTTTCCGACTTTTTTATCTCGAGCCGTAATTGCGCGGAATAATTATATATGCACGAGTTACTAACAGGAAAGATGGCGATACTATATTCGGTATTAACTCCACTCCTCCCATAAAATAATACAATATAAACTACGAGGTACATTAACGAAGTATTTTAAATTTATAAAGTCGCTATTTCTGAACAAACAGGAAGCATGTATCAAGAAGCCGAACAAGATAAGGGCAGGCGACTCTGATAACTTCAATCTCGATTTGCTTTAAAAAGAAACTGCGGTTAAAGTAACTGTATTCGCAACTTTCGACTTCTTTTTACAAGCGAATTCACCTTAATCTCGGTTGATCGCCCCGCTTCAACTTTTGCATTTCTCTTTTCCATCGAACGCGATTCTCCGGACTTTCCTGCCTTAGGGCTAAAGAAAGGCGACCACGCTAATACTACCGGCAATAGTAACAAAGGCTCCCCATTACAAAATTCCTTTCAGAAGTATAAGAAAAAATATTGTTTGAATAATAATGATCTCGCTCAATCGATATCAGTATTGGAGTACCTAAGATCAGTTAGGTATAGAGCAGCTAGGACATCGGAAAAGTGTAAGGAAATCGTCCTCGCGTCCGTTGGTAGTTCTGTGATTTTATAAAGGCGTGTATATGCACGCGTGTATATATCAGTAAAGAGAGAGAAAAAGGGAAGAAAAAGCGCGTTATGGGAAATGTCCTATCGGGCTGGAGGCAGGTGCGCGGGCCATATAAGGTTAAAAGGCCATACGAAGTCGCCTCTCGCTCCGGGAGTACGATAAACGCGGGTCGATTGGCCCGTGCCTCGCCCAACATCCACGCGAGGAGTTATTACGGACGCCTACGCCCTGGGCCACGCCGCAGGAAACCCAAGACCAGGGCTCCGTTCACGACGAAAAAGGGGTTTGTTTTTCGTGGTTATCCATGGAAATTGGACGTGGGCCTGGCGACGAGCCGTTAGGTTGTAAATCTTTTGCTCTGTAGGCCGCGTATTCGTATGTACGCGAGGGCCTCCGCTTCCTTCTCAAACACTGCTCCAGCATGTTTCAACGAATTTCGATTGGAAGAATTCGATGTCGAAGGAAATGGAACAAGGTGTGAGTGAGGAAGAGGTGGTTTTCCAAAAGGTAATTATGAATTTTGTTTCTTTAGGAATAATGGGGCTGTTAGACGTTCGTCTTTCATGGTTAATTGTAGTCATGTGTAGTTTCGTTTAAAAGAAGAGAATGGAATACTGTGTTTCGTTGTAAAAATTCTGGAGACTCTTAGAGTCAATCCCATGAGTATTCGTACTCTTTATATTTATTGAAGAAATTTGTCTAATTTAAATGACAGGCTTCATGTATCCAAATCAATTTTCCATTATAAATATGTACTTGTACAAAGTGTATTCATGTACATATTTATAATGGAAAATTGATTTGGATACATGAAGCCTGTCATTTAAATTAGACAAATTTTTTAGAAATAATTCGATGTTGTAACAAACTAATTTAAATGAATGCTTCATGATTCCAAATCAATTTTCCATTATAAATATGTACTCGTGCAAAGTGTATTAATGTACATATTTATAATGGAAAATTGATTTGGAAACATGAAGCCTGTCATTTAAATTAGACAAATTTTTTAGAGATAATTCGATGTTGAAACAAACTAATTTAAATGAATGCTTCATAATTCCAAATCA
>NC_071981.1:2601575-2602005 GCF_026283585.1 Hylaeus volcanicus | reverse complement strand
AGAAATAATTCGATGTTGTAACAAACTAATTTAAATGAATGCTTCATAATTCCAAATAAATTTTTTATTATAAATATGTACTCGTGCAAAGTGTATTAATGTACATATTTATAATGGAAAATTGATTTGGAAACATGAAGCCTGTCATTTAAATTAGACAAATTTCTTAGAAATAATTCCATGTTGAAACAAACTAATTTAAATGAATGCTTCATAATTCCAAATCAATTTTTCATTATAAATATGTACTCGTGCAAAGTGTATTAATGTACATATTTATAATGGAAAATTGATTTGGAAACATGAAGGCTGTCATTTAAATTAGACAAATATTTAGAAATAATTCGATGTTGTAACAAACTAATTTAAATGAATGCTTCATGATTCCAAATAAATTTTTTATTATAAATATGTACTCGTGCAAAGTGTA
>NC_071981.1:2592247-2601565 GCF_026283585.1 Hylaeus volcanicus | reverse complement strand
TATTAATGTACATATTTATAATGGAAAATTGATTTGGAAACATGAAGGCTGTCATTTAAATTAGACAAATTTTTTGGAAATACTTACTGGACTGACTATATGCGTGACATACACAAGTTGTGGAAAAGATGGGAATTTCTTATCCATAGAAGAAAGTGTGCCTACACTGTCATTCTCTTCAATTGTAAGAAACAAAATATTCAATACTACGTGTCTTATATACGCCCATGAAAGAGTACACACAGACCTACTCAATCTTGAAAAACAACCGACGATATTTACGCCGTACAATTTTAACTTTCCACGTTACGTAAAGTCGGACTCCTACGCATTAAAAATATATGTCGCATAATTCATAACCAATAACGTCGTAACATTAATTGTCACGGCACTTCTGTAAGCATCCCACCTTCGACATCGACGCCCACGAAGTTTTTCACCGGTGCAATGATCAATAGCAACGCTTACTCTTGACGGTAACATTATCCTTCGATTTCGAATACTATCGGCAAACTCCGGCGCAACTGTACGCGCCGCGTGGTGTTAATTAACGTCTCAATTAACTTGGAGGCCAAGCGTTTCGCGTAATTTCCAAGTCCGGCGAGGAGAAGGCGCGAAGAAAACGAGGAAATGTATCGCGACGATCGGTAGGTGCTCGGAAAGAAACCGATACGAATTAACTATCTCTGCCACTCGAGCGGACGTTTACCGCTAATTGCGTCGTGAACGACGACGTGCGCGATAATTATGCCAACCAGTCCGATCAAGATTCTTTTTTCTCTCCCTCGCGAGGCCTCTGTGACTAATAATACCGGATCGAAGGATCGTCGCGTGGATCCGGCCCCGTGGAATATGCGGCTGCAAGGCTGGAACTCCCATGGGGAGCCATGGAACGTCACCCGCTGACCCGTACCTGTGTTCCTTTAATTGGGACCAGAACCGAATCGCCGATCGGCTGCAGGTAAATCGCAACGATTTGTATCACTGGCAGATCATTACTCATCGATCCTTCTGGGGAATTATCCGAGTCGCCATTGTACGAACGCATACAATGTTTCGGGTAGTATTCGGGTGGGGGATTTGAAATTTTCCTTCGTTAGCTACGTGGTTTTTTGCGAGAGGGTTTGGTCGATTTAAGAAGAGGATTCGGTGGCATCTTCTAGGGAAATTTTTTTGGTTTTAAGGGAGGAGGGATGGGAAACTTTGGGGGTGTGTTGGGGTTGAAGCTGATGGTTACTGGATGATCTATTTAAAAATGTAGGTCTCATTTCTTTAGAGATAATATAATTCCGACCGATTTTCTTGTAAATCCCTAACATTGCAAATTCTGGAGCTTTTCGAAATAAATGTTACAATTCCAACTGATTTTCTTGTAACTCTCTACCCTAGCAATCCTAGAGCTTTCAAGAATAAATGTTACATTCCATCCGATTTTCTTGTAACTCTCTAGCCTAACAATCCTGGAGCTTTCAAGAATAAATATCACAATTCCAACCGATTTTCTTGCAAATCCCTAACCTATTAATCCTGGAGCTCCCGAAATAACTATTACAATTCTAACCGATCTTTTGTCGATCCCCAATCTATCTCGTTTTCGTTTGCTATTCCCACATGAACAAATTAAGATCCGAAGCTTTATAAAATAAAATTCATAACCCTAACCGTCTCCTATGGAAATCGTTAACCGTGTGTCTTCAACGTATCGACTAGCGCCCGCCGATAATCCCCGTTTTAACATCTCCATCCGGACTAACATGAGATACAGATGTCGCGACAAATGTCGGATCAGCTCAGGTGGTGACGGTCGATCGATTGATGCACGTGTCGACCGGAAGCGGAAACGCGCGTGTGGGAACGCCGTTCGGCGCGAGTGCAAGGATCGGGCCTAATGATGCGCATATAAATGCGGGATGCGCGAGAAGTCTAGATGACACGTGTAGATAACATCACGTTGTGACTGACGTACGATAGTGGCTCTATCATCGTTTGAAATTAACGTCGGCTTCTATTCCCGTGTTAAATCACGCTTCACGCTTTTCACGGATTAACCGGCGCGGTCGCACGACTCGAGAACGTGATCATCGCGTAATATAAGCCGGAGGAAAAACTGATTACCTGAGTGCACCGCGAGATTGCTTGCTTACTTTTTTAACCAAGTCACTTCAGTCATCCATTCATTCTTGTCACTTGAACCACTGCACTGAATCCATACATCACAATGCAATTATAATACAATAATTATTCCTTATTTTCTTAATTTTGACTTAGTTCGCGTTACCGCAACTCACGTTTACGTTTTTACATTAGCTAAGGTACCCCGGGGTCGCCAAGTCCGTACTGTAGTTGCATATTCCCATGCTACAGCCCTTGAAGAGCCACCACGGGATTACATTTTCCTATCGATTCACGTAATGTTCCTTAAATATTGCAGTAAAACGATAACTCGCGTTATAAGTAACAACCGGGTTATCAGGTTATCCTTTACATTTGTAATTCACCATGACACTGACCGCACACAAAGTAACGCATTCAATATTTAAGTCATTCATTGTACAAATTGATTAACTCCACTTTTTAAAAAATCTTGAATTTATGTCTGAAACACTCGGTATAGCGACAACTTTTTGAATAATACAAATTAGCACCATTAAACGACGAACATTATTACATCGAATTATTATTATTATTTATTATTATTACTAGTATTCTTATTATTTGTACATCATTTCGTCGTATTTCGTCGTATTCGTAGACTGAACTGCTCATTTGTCCGAATCACCTTACCGACGGATCAATTTCCAGAACGATAAGAAAAACAAAACTGTGTACTCGCGTAAGGATAATAGTCGACTAACGCACGCGGTCAGATTTGGTGACCCCCCAACCTTTCCGCCCCACCTCAGGTGCGAGCTATTTACACGATCCACCGTTTCTGCGCTGAAATGGGGGAAACAGATGGCCTCTGTTCAGCGTAATTATTTGTTTATTTTATTACGATAGGACGTTCACAATGTACCAACGCCCTCCTTCCGACTGTAACGGAAAGTTACAAATGTTGAATGCACGGAAAACGAACCCGATGAAAAATTGTTAGAAAGCGCAATTGCAATCTCGTCGCTGCAAGATATTTTGGACGCCTCGGTTACGAAGCATCCCATGAAAATGTTGATTAATGGCCCGGGGGATAAACAATAATAAAGAGGATCCTGTCGATGCGTTTTGGACAGGTTCAGCCTGAAAGATCGCCTGAAAGATATTCGACGGGGAGCGTAAATGCTCGACGGTTTTAACGGTATAACGGTCGAACAGCAATAAATCCGGATTCCCTTTTCGCACTTGTTAATTCCACGAAGAATTCGCCGTCTTCCGATTACATTAGGCCAGCATTAACGCCATCGTATTTCCAGCTGCGAGACGTTAAGTAGTACAAATGAAAAGACTCATCTCCTTCTGGTATCGTCCCTTCTATATCTGCGCCGTAAACTGCCTTTTGGATATAAAAGGGGAGAAAGAATTCAATGAAAGGAGAATGCACGTGGTCCTTCGACTCTCGAATCGACGCGAGAGTGCAGTCGTTTAAATCGTCGCGTGCGTGCCAAAGGGGCCAAGTCGATTTCCATCGGAGATATTTTCGCAAACACGGTATTATATTGTAACACGAACTGGTTAGCCATCTGTTATATTTTTATAATTAGAAGGGGGAGAAACGGGCCAATTTACCAGTAAAATTAATCCTTTAGAATTGTCGATAATTACATGACTTTAGAAAGAAGTTCGTCACTGAAGACTGTTATTCCTGACACCCTACGACTGTGAAACGTAAATTCAAGAAAAGTGTGTAAAATAACAAAACTTCTGAAAGCTTTAAGAAGTTCTTGATAGTTGAGAATCTGAAGCAAATCAATGCAATTAAGTACTTTAAAAGATTTCAGCATTACGCGAGGAGCCGCGCGATGACGTTCTTAATATACCCGAAAGTATCGAAGTGGACTGGCTCGATAAATTCTCGTTTTATCGAGCGCCAATCGCAGGCGGCCGTACGCTTCCGTCGAAAGTTTTTAGCGTTATCTGGCCGGCTGCGTGACCCGAAGTCACCGATTCGGCGAGGAATTTATAAATATTCGATAATCGTTTCTTCTCTCGCGGTTCGTTCATGAGCACTTCGCACCTCCGGCACCGAAGATCGATCTTATCGAATTCGAACAGCCAGTCGGTCCATCGTTTAATGCCTTGCTCCCGAGGCTTAATCGACGACATTAATGCACCTCTCGGGGATACAATTTGCAGTTACGATGACTTCATTTCAACCGGCGAATATCCGTGCCTCCTCTCTGGGGCCAATCCGGACGAAGTTTCGGAAAGACTCCTGAATTTATGACCCAAGGCTCGCGATTTCACTACTTACGTTGCTTTAATTAATATACGAAAGCCGTTCCCAATTACTGTTTACCGATGCACTTAAGAGCCTCTTCCGTTTCGGTGAATATTCAATTTTTATTACCCGCCAATCTGTTTTTACGGAAATATCGACTCGTTATGTACGTATTCGACAGCTGATTAAATCTTTCGGATACCGTGTACACGAACTTCAGAAAAGCGGACGCGATGTATCGATCTGGAGATGGAAAATATTAGGTCGTCCAATAAATTCGTGCCGAAGACTGTGTCGAAATTTAATAAAAAACCGCAGAAATTTTCTAGTAACGGTATAACGGTATTAACGACTATCTGAGAGAGGTGAGAAACTATTGTGAAACGAGACAGATTATCTTTTCTTCTGACACTTACGAGTATGTTTCACATATTAATTTGAGAAATAGAAGTATAAATGGCACGAACTTTTAGGAGGGTCTAATATTTATAATGTCACATCGAATGACTTCAAAAAATTGCACAAATTGAAACAAGTAAAAATCTCACAAACTTTTGGTTCACCCTAACAAGTAATGCGATAAATGTTAGATTCTATGGCTTTCAATTGTTTCGAGACGAAATTGTAGCCCTGTGATCCTTGAGTCCTTAAAAATCATGATGTCTAGAGTTAGTCACGTGGTTTGTTTCTCTTTCCACTTCCATTCACATTTCAATTAACCTCAGAGTATCTTTACTGGGACGATAAAGCTTCTGCCGTGAATCCTGCTGCGGGCTGCTCTAACTCTGCTCGTTTATTCGGCATTTCAGGTACCCCTATCCTCGGACGGATTGATCCAACAACCTCGTACGGCAGCGTCGTTACGGTGGCATTTACGCCTCATGAAAAATCCGCCGAAGACAATTTTCCTCGGTTTCCACATCATTGGCGCGTTTAACTCGCGAAATGAAGTCCCGAAGGTGCTGACCATCCGTCGATACGGCGCACACGGGGCAGTTAAGGTCCGCGACGGGCACGATGCGAGCGAAAAAAAAGTTTAATTATTTATTTACTGCCGGTCGTAAACTGGACGAATCGGGATCTCGCTTTAATACCCCATTCGTGGCCAGTTTTACGCTGTTTACGCGGGTCTGGCGTTGGCGCACCGCGAGGGCCTGATACCGCCATATTTATGCAGCCACCGTGCATGGCGTTGATCGATAAAGTGGCGGTTATGACTTGTTAATGGAAACCGGGGTCGTTAAGGCAATGCACAAACTCTCTCATTAACGACGGACCAAACCCGGAGCGCGAGAGTTTCGCGGCCGCGTCGCTTTATTACCGGATGCGGAGTTCGGCGGCGTTATAGTCCAACTCTGGATCGTAAACGGGGGAATTTCGACGCGTGGATCACGGTTCTATCAACCAACGACTGATCATCGTGCCGATGGTAATCGGAACGTGGTCGAGATAAGAACGGTGGCGGAGAACGTCGATTCGAAATACTTGTCCCTGGTTTGCCTAGGTTTCTCTAGCCAGAAGGTAGTAGAAATGGTGTCCCTCGGGTTCATACTCTCTCTCTTTCTCTCTCTGGCCTGAATATAAATAATTCGAAAGACTAAGTATACAGGGTGCACCACACAACTGGAACAGGATGTACCTCCTAAACGATTGGGAATAGAAAAAAATGTTTTAAGTAAGAGTTAAATGGACGGTACATAACATGAAACTAGTTTTATGCACTTCTGTGCATCGGTGTGTCGCAAAATGCAACTGGACCTCTTTTATAAATGGAAATGTATATTTCTGACGACACAGATCGATGCAGTTTCTCGTGCTCTACAAAAAAGTACGAACATATAATAGCTTTCGTGTGTCGTCAGAAATGTAGCTTTCCATATAAAGAAAAAAGTGCAGTTGCATTTTTCTGATGCATCGATGCACAAAAGTGCAACCGTTTGGTACTTACAGCCTGTTCCGTTTGCGTGGGACACCTTCTATACGAAAACAAATCTGAATAGAATCCGTAAATTTTGATGAGAATTCGAAACTAAGTAATATAACAAACTACTGTCCTACAGTTTCTGATTGTCAAGCAGCACTCGGAGAAATTTTCACCAATGAAAACGCGACATGCTGGCAGGTTATCTCGCATCTGTTGCCTCGCCAGCAAAAGCTAATCGTCGAGTTTCTCGATGGTCACTATTATTCTCGCGAGCAACCATCGCTGGTACGAAGTCGAGGATCGAAGTAACGCCAGCGACCGACGAGAATATTATATACGATTAGCTGAATAGCCATGGACGTCCACCGAGTGCTCTACTTTCACCTTCGGGGTAGGTGATCGTGACGGATACGTAGCATGTTGCAGAGACGAGCTCTTAAAACGCAGCCCTCGTCTCGAATACAGTGATCGTTAGGCGTGCAACGCCGACACGCGAGCCTCGGGTGTATGATAATCAAGCATCGTTCATAATACGTTCGAGGGCGTGCGAGAATAACGTATTACTTGAAATATGTAACAGCTCGAGACTCGGTCCGTCTACTCTTGACGATCCCTGGCTCCATTCTTCGGTTTCTTTTCCTTTTTGTTCGCGGGAAAATAAATTTCCTTTCGTAGAGTGAGCGCGATTATCCACGTTTACTAATTAAAGATGGCAGGTCGTTAAAGTAAAGTGTCGGGTGACGCTTATTACCTCTGGACTCTTGATCCATGGCAGGGAGCAGATGTACCGACGTCCGTAAGGTCATTAGCTCGCATACTCCCAGCTATCATTCATTAAATCTCTCGCGGCTCGTTAAAACAACGGGATGAATAGCGTCCACTGTTGTTTTAATATCTCATACACCGCTGGAAATGAGATCGGTGACACGTTCGGCGCCGTCGGCTCTGCATTATAGCAATGCAAACATGTTTTACAGGATTCCTTGCAATTTCCTTGCAATTTCCTTGCAATTCCCACCGAGATGACTACCTGGTTATGAACGACGTTGGTCGCGCCAGTATTAATATTTATGTCGTTCGGATGAAACTAGGCTAATGTGCTCTTTCGTGACAATTACGCAAACTCGTCGCGTCTACTGGCGTGCATCTTAATTAACATCCGGAACGAGAAAAGTCAGCGCGTGTAATTACGATGCGGAAGAGACGCTCGACGGTCAGGAACAGTTCCTCCGTCTCCTTCCGGCCTGGCGAGTTCCGCGTCATTGTCTTTCTAATTAGCCATTCAGAATTACTTCCTAAATGCGACGCGAGCGCACGCGCGGATGTGACGTCTTCGATCGCGGCACGTGGACGACGAACGACGTCTGGAAACGTGAATCAGCTAGATGAGGAAGGGATAGGGAACTCGCGCCTTTTCTGGTGTTCCTTTCGTGCGTTTTGCTGGTTTTCATTGTATTAGGCCAAAGTTAAAGAGAAATTGTATTTAAAACAGGGTCCTTGCAATGTGCAATTCAAACGATAGGTTTGATGTTTCCATACTGCTTTACCATTATATTATTTTATATGATATTATATTAATCATAATCATTTTTCTAAAATACGTCATTTTCTTTTTGATGCTGCTTTATGGTATTGGCACTTTGTTGATATTATTTGATTATTTTTATATGTTTTTGTATATTGATGAACATTCAACTAAATTATATATATAATTCTAATTTTAATTTATATTTTAATAATTATATTAACTATTCATTCACACGAAGTTTCGCGAGGAATTTATGGGCCCATGTCAATGCGAAAATGAAGAATGTAATGAACTTCGCGCACGCACTGTTCGCGGTAAAAAAGAGGGATTATTGGTGACGGAAGATGAGCGTGTAATTAAAACGTAATTACGAGACGCAAAGCGTTGCTTAAAATGTTATTTGTCCGGCTAATGGACGGGCGTGGCTTGTCCGCTATCGCGGAATTTTAAAGACTGATTACGTTTAAAACGTGGGCCACCCTTGCGAATAAAGCGTAATTTTATTCATAAAAATTCGCGTATTCATCCTGCCTGGAGTAATGAATAATAATAAGGAAATGATTGTTTGCTCGGTCACCGTGTCTAATGTCTCCTGTGATTATTTTTAACACTTCCAATAAATGCATAAATATCCGCAATGTTCCCAGCCGTTCGTCGTCAAACTAAAATGCACACACCCAACTATATTCACAACGGAATGATCTACACAATTTCCTAGATGATTTACGTAAACGTAATGTAGGTTACACGTAGTTGCCGCGACACTCGGTGGCAGACAATGATCTATAAATCGATCGGGTACTCCAACGCCCCTCGCCGTCATTAAGAGCCATAACTCTTTCCCCTTTCCGTATATTTGACATTCAATTAAGGCGTAGCCAGCCAACACGCGCCGTTCGCGACGAAATTTCCACGCGGTGCCACCCGGTACGTCCATGATTGTCGTCACGCGCGTCGAATTTGCATAATCGTCGTACGGTTGTTTCAATGGTCCGAAATTATGCTGGTGTAATCCCCTCGCTGGATGCGTCGATGATTACTTAATCGAATTGTTCGCACCGCCATCACGGTGCTCGCGCGACCAAACGTCTCTTTCGAGCGGAGATACCTCGTAAATGTATACAGGGAAGATTACTGTGTTCTAGCTTGATTACACGTCTGGACAGCGTGTAATCAAGCTTTTCTATTGTAGCTTCGTGATAAAAGGACGCTCTTCGGGTATGTCAACATTGAAATGTAGAATGTTGGAGACTGGTCTGAGAGAAGTCGAGTTTTGGTAAAAAGAGGATCGGTGATGATGTAGTTAAGATTGAAATGTAAATGTTGCAAATGTTGGAGACGGGCCTGACAGAAGTCTACTTTTGCTAAAAAGGTAATGATATAGTGATGATATAATTAAAATCGAAATGTTCATATTGAAGACTGTTCTGACAGACGTCGACTTTTGCTAAAAACCTGACAAAGTGATCATTTAATTAAAATCGAAATGTACAT
>NC_071981.1:2591340-2592237 GCF_026283585.1 Hylaeus volcanicus | reverse complement strand
ACAAAGTGATCATATAATTAAAATTGAAATGTACATATTGCAGACTGATCTGACAGAAGTCGACTCTTCTAAAAACCTGATCGATGATAATATAATTAAAATTCCAACATGGAACCACTTTGTTTCAACGTTCGCTCTTGGTAGCAACTTTCCCAGCTTCCATATATAAAAACTCTTGATCGTAGCATCTCTAGCCTTCCAGGTTATGGAAAATGAAAGACGTCAAATCACGTCATCATCTGCGAATGAATAGGAAGGCTTGACTAAACTTTCTATGCAAACATTGTCAACATTGGAAAATTAAGTCTGGACCGAGTCCAACTATTAAATTTGCAGATTCAGGTGAGGAAACTAAGTCACCCAAGCTATCGGCAGCTACCTCTCTCTCCAGGAAAAGGATTTTGATTCCTTCGAGTCCATTCGGGGGCTATTGTAGCTAATAGAGTCGGACGAATTTACGAGTGAACGGCACACCCAACGGTATAGCTGTAAACGTTAGCTTAACATTGACAATACTAGGTGGACTTCGTTAGGAAGAAAGTTTCTACGCTCTTCCTAACGACCGGTTGAACGAATTTGATTAATTGCTCGAGCACATCGTCCTGAACGGGATTTAAACATGCTCCCGGTTGGAATTGCATACGTCGGACACGATAGAATTTAGCTAAATCGGTTGGTGGCACTGTCACTCGAATCGACTGTCATTCGCAGTGACCTCGTTAATCGTATACGCAACGTGGACGTGGAGAACGTTCACATATCCAGAGTGGAAGTGCCAAACGAGCTAAAGGAGTGAAATGTTCAGTATCTCTTATTCAAGTTCTCTTATTCAAAGTTTGATGATTTCGAGATTCAGTAACAGAGTCCTTTGGTCGAGTAAAATTTCGTAGAAAAATT
>NC_071981.1:2562075-2566340 GCF_026283585.1 Hylaeus volcanicus | reverse complement strand
CCTTCTGTGTTCATGGAAGAAGTGTGTCTAAATTATTAGATGTCATGCTTATGCTACGGTGAATGTGGTAAATTCTGGAATATTTATCAATTTCACCCAGTGAATTTGATAAATATTCCAGAATTTACCACATTCACCGTAGCATAATCATGACATCTAATAATTTAGACACACTTCTTCCATGAACACAGAAGGTACGAATGCTTATGAGACTGTATGTCAACCTTTAACTTACGATGCAGGACATTTACAACCCCTTCCATTGACTTTGAAAAATACACAGAAACATACAAATACACATAAACGAAAAATCAGAATTTAATATCTAGAAAAGATTCCCAAGTTGGTACATCCTCGAGGACCCTCCTGCTTCCTGTCCCGGGTCTGTTCCCTCTAAATCCGTGGCCGCGTTGGCCGCAACGAAATCTCACGCGGCGGAAGAAATCTCACAACCGGTCTATTCATCGCGTGGCTGTCCGAAGGTACAAGACTCATCATTATCCGTTGATGAAGAGCATCGAGAACGGTGACGGGCCGCATTCGTTGGCTAAAACAACGCTCCCTTTCAGCTTCTCCCGGCGGCAGCCGAACGGACAGTCATCCACCGCCGCGATAAAGACAGAGGATCGCGTTGTGGATCGTGGCATAGCTTAGGTTAGGGTTCATCGAAGCCACGAGACGCTCGAGACCGACCAACAAGGACATCATTATGTCCTTCGATCGGGAGGGGCAGAGTAGAGTCGGCTGGAGCCTCGTTCGCGGAGATTAGACCACTCTCTACTCGATTTCTTTCTCTCGTTTCGGATCATTTTTCTTTTCCTTTTTTTTTTTTGTTTTAACACGGTTTCGTTCGGTTCGTTTCGCATTGGCGGAATCGCGGACACCTGCCCGCATCCAATTTCGACGAAACGGGAATTGAGCCACTCCCGATTCGAAATGGTCCCCGAACGAACGAAGGAGGGATACTTATCGTGGAACAGGGTGGATCAATTGGAAATACGGAACCTGTCGTGACCAATTCGGATGAGATTCCCCTCGGATGTGAAATAGATACTCGCCCGAGTTCCCCGTTCACGAGGACCCGCCGTCTTTCTCAGTTAATTGGGAATAAATTGGATCCAATCTAATTCGAATTAAGGCCGTGGGGATATTTTCTTTCTTTTTTTTTCAGCCGTTGCTGAGCCTTTTCTTCGAAAACGAGCGGCGGGGTGTTGGATTTATTCCCGCGTCCGTTCGCTTTATGCTGATTGGAAAGTCCAATAATGGAGTTATTCTTTTAAATTGATACTGCTATCCCCTTGCCATCTTTTTTTCTTTCGGTTCATTTGTTCTTTTATCTGCGATGGCTAGGGAGAAACGCGGCTATTGTGGAGAACGGTTCCCCTTCTTTTTGTGCGTTTCGATTGGAGGAAAGATCGAATTCGGTCCTTTTTTTTCCAACCCGTTAGAATTAATGTTACACGTACGCTTCGAATTCTCCTCTAGAGTGGTCCAGCGGATTCTTGTTGGAAATTTCCTGTGGGAATTGGGATTAGTTCAATTTTTATATCTTTTTTCTCTACGATTCTTTTCCATCTTAAACAGTGCACTGGTATTGTTTACAATTAGTGCATAATCGAGGCCTGCTGGCGAAGCTGACGCGACGCAAATGGAACTCTCGAGTAGCATCTACTGCAAGAACCTTGAAGAGCCTTATCGGGACAGACACAGCTTCAGAGTTCGCTGTGCATCATTACTCTTCTTATTTTCGACTATGTACATCCGAGCCTGGCTTTCTTCAGACCGATAATTAAAAAAATGTACATACTGCCTTTATAAATATTCCCGAGTATTATAAAGTGTTCCTAACGTTATTCTCTCCAACAAATAATATACTGCATAATCCACCACTCAATTAATAAACGCATTAATATTACTACTTCCCATAAAGACTCCCAACAGACGATCGTTTTTGGGTTACGTTACGAACTACCCAATCGCGCGCTATACACAGCGATCGGTTAGGGATTAAGCCAGCCATAATTTTCTCTCTCTCGGACGGTTAACGTCGAAGGCGGTAATAATAGATCATAATACCAGGATCTATGTAAACGTGGCGAGAGACGAGTTTCAGTTTTTACGATGTGACGCCGATGTCCCAGGGCCGATTTTTTTACGAGCACTCGAAGGCGTATTTCGAAAAAGAATTCCACGCCGGTCGAGATAAAACCTTAAATTTCGGGGAACGTATCTCCCGCGGCTCGGATCGTAAAACCCTCTTCGCGCGGCGAGGATCGCGCCGTGTCATCGAACTACAAAGCGAACCGACCATGATCCTATCAGAAGTGTTAATCAAACCGTCTCCGAGCTCTAGCCGAATGGCGAAAGTAGGGAACTGTATTACATCGCATTTGGCGAACACGCGGCCAAGCTTAAGGGAAAAAACCCTTTCAGACCTCGCGGTTACAATTCAGGACAGGCTATTTAAAAATTACCGATACTATCGTTTAGGACGATAGTGCAGTTTTTCTCGTAAACAGTTAGGATCTTTTACATTCATTCTTTACTAATTTGAGTCTGAAAGGGTTAAATTATGACTTCAAGTACGTTATTCTATTTCACTGAATAAACTTCACTGTATACAAATTAATCGTCGTCCTCTTCCCAGCACGGTTCTGCTAGTTAGTCCGTCTACTAAGTAGTTTAAGTTAACTCTAAAAATTAAATCACATGGAAAAAGAATAATTCAGGTCTGAAAGGGTTAAATTATGACTTCAAGTACATTATTCTATTTCACTGAATAAACTTCACCCTATCCAAATTAATAGTCGTCCTCTTCTCGGCACGGTTCTACTAGTTAGTCCAAGTGAACCCTGAAAATTAAATTACGTTAGTATATGAGAAAAAAATAATGCAGGACTGAAAGAGTTAAGATGTGAATTACAAACCTCGACAATGTCCACTCCATCTGCTAAGTAGAGTCACTCCAAAGAAATGGATGGAATACTAATTTTAGTCCAAGCGAACCCTGAAAACTACATTTTTGAACATGAAAGTAGAATGCTTCAGGTCTGAAAGGGTTAAAATGTCCACTGCATCTGACAAGTCGCATCACGCTAAGAAAATGGCGCTAGACCTCTTGTCTTCCCCAAATTGCCATTTAATACTGCAAACCGCGGTTCCCCGGAAAGCAGGTGCCATTTATCACGGAACAATGAAACGTTCCGGGCATAGGGGGGAAAACGAAGAACGGCCGTTTCGTTTTCGGTCCCCTCTGTCCCAATTAACATCAGCGTCAACAGTCTCGCCCCGAACGAAACGGCACAAAAGTGCCACGCTCCTTTCGCCTGTCACGTCTTTTTCTGCGTTGCACGTCAGGTTGTCCCTCCTCGGCCCGTGTCGCCCCAACCCAGTCGTCGGACGGTCGTTCAAATTATAATTCCTCCGCCACGACGACCCGTGGCGGAGGCGATCGCGGGTCTCCGGCGTTGCCCGACGAGGAGGACAAAATAGTCGCTACTTGATGGCGACTTAAAGTGATTTTGAATGGTGCCTAACGACTCGGAGCCGCGTCATGGGGCCCCGTGCGCGACCGCCGTGCCAAATAATACGGAGTCACGCTGAGAGCCGTGTCCCGAAGCGTCCTGACGGTGAACCAGGCGACGGCGAAGATAATGTCCTCCCACACGTGCGCGTCGCTTCGCTATTCCGTGGTCCTTAACCTCTCACCCGCCGTACCCCTCGTTCAAATCCACCGCATAATAAAGCCTCGGGGGCCCTCATCCTCGCGTCTCCTCGCCGCGAATTAATGTTTTTTCGCACATTCGCGAGCCGGTATGCGGTCCGGCGCGATTCAAATGTCGCTGGACGGACTCGATTAATCGCCGCGTAATACGTGGCCTCGATCATCGCTGATTAATTGCTTGGACCGGCGTAATGGCGAGGCTCGTTTAGGGAATTCGGTCAGCATCGCTGATTTGGAACTGGAAAGACCATTGCCTTCGCTCTGAGATGTGCTGAATTCTCGATTTTCGAGTTTGGTGGGACGCAAAGCAAGTTTAGGCTGAGTATATCTAGGATTTATAGTTGTTGCTGCAGTCAAGGTGGACTCGATTCATTCTAGTCTAAATATTCCTTCTTCCTTGTAAAATTTATTATATTTTTACTTGGTAATTTTACCAAGTCACTTGGTGATATTATTTCATTATTGCATCCCTTTTGAAAATTCTGCAATTTTTTGAAGACCACAGAATACATAATCCAATATTCAAAGTCAAATGAAGACA
>NC_071981.1:2556208-2562065 GCF_026283585.1 Hylaeus volcanicus | reverse complement strand
TTCGAGTCTAAATACTCCTTCTTCCTTATAAAATATTTTATACATTCTATTAATAATTTTACCAAGTTACCTTATGATATTATTTCTTTATTCTATCCCTTTTGAAAATTCTGCAATTTCTTAAAGACCACAGAATTCGTAATCTAATATTCATGATCAAATGAGAACCTCGGTGGTGTCGCGTACAATTGAGTTAGGGCTTAATAAATTGATTTCCTTTTCCCTGGAAACTTTCCAATTTCCCCTGATTTATCTCTAATCCGAGCTGGACGAGAAACGATCGTGGGATACCCCGAGACGCAATTCAACAAAGAGGTAGCGTCTTCGAAGGAAGTCTCTCTATAGAACTGGCATCCCTGACCCAGGACAGCCTGCTGCGCCCTCGGGAATCCTGTAAAGCCTGCATGGATCCACGCGACCGCTTCGTCCAATGGTAGACGAGGACGGAGCTACGATACCAAGCACGTTGATATTAACCCCTCCGTTTCTGAGGGGGTTGAGCGGCTGATTTATTCATTGTATCCGTAATCCGTCGATCGTTGTGGTGGTAGTAGATCCGGAGGATAACGCTGATGGTTGTAACGTATGAGGGTGGATTGCGGTGGTATTTTTTGACCAAAAAGACGAGTTCCTGTGGTTTGGAGGACTCGTGAGAAACTTAAAATAGATTTCTGTCTTTGAATCCAGACTTTTGTTCTGTAGAAAACTTAGAGAAGGTTTTTCTCTCGGTCGAATGGAAGTCCAGTTCTTTAGATTTCTGATAACAATTACTTCTCAGCGCCTCGCCTCCGAAAGGTTATTTCCGATCATTGCCCACAGGGATAATAATAAAGAACACCTGGGTGAAGATTGCTTTCGGATTGCAAAAACGAGCCAGCGTGACAGGTGTAGGCCGAGCCGGAATCATTAATAACGTAGATAATTTGTTGGAAACAATCCTGGATGAGCGCGCAGGATAATCGCCAGCCGATCGTTGTGGGCAGAACGATTCTGCGGTGTCATTCGTTCCTCCACTCCATTTAGCGTCAGACTATTCTCTCTACCTCCACTTCCATCACCCACTTACTTCAAAATCTAACTCACTACAAGCGTAATAAATCCAACTCGCTAAACAATTTCTAAACCATAACACATAATTGTTAAACGTTCGGTCGCGTTCGCAGCAGCTAAAATAACGTTCGTCGTCGACGAATGTTCAGACCATTTCGAACACGCTCATACATACAGTTTGTCACAATTATTCCCAGCTTGGGTTCGGTTTATTCCGTGCACAATACAACCCCGCTTCACATGCCAAAGTCGAATACCCCTCATGGTGGAAGAGTAACGGGCGACAGAGGAACGCGCGTGACGGTGCATGTCGAGACATCGACAGTCGTTGCTATTGTCCAGCCTACGACAGAGGCTCTTCAGGATATCTACCCGCAGGACCTCACGCCGTGATCGAAAGCTTGTCAACCAGCTTGTCGGAGGACGGAGCGTGACCGTGTCCCCTTAAGTAGACCGTACAGTAGCCATTGTAAACGTTCGCTGGACACTGGACGCTCCATCTTGGAATTAAATACTTCCAGTTAGACTAAATAACTACATTTTCGATTAAATGCATCACTAATAAACAAGCTTAGCCCTTTCAAACCAGGCGTTCACAATTGAGGACACAAAATTGACGACAAAAATAAAACGATATCTATTTACCATCGTTTAGGGCAAATATCTCATTTGTTTCCAGTTTTGCCATACTAATTTCAGTCTAAATTAACCCTAAAAATTGGATTACATTCTGAAAGGATTAACACAAGTTTCCACCGTTCGGTTTCATCCTCGGAAACCTCCCAGGGCTTCTACCCTCCCACCTAAAAATACGTTTGGCCGAAAACTAAATGCTAAAAGCTGGCTTATGTTGACAGAAATATCTCCACATATTCCCGGTATCAAATTCTGGAAACTTCGGGCGTAAGTCGCGAGCCGAATCACGAGTGGCCAGGGCTCTTTACGCAAACATGACCGCGCCGCGAGCACGAAGACGTCGCGTTGCGTTAAGTTGGACGGCGTTCCGTGCACGTACGACTTTTGTCGTGAAAGGCAAGGACGATGGAGTTGTTTTAGGATCTCGAAACGCCAGAGGTAAGTACACCGCCGGCAAGGAAAGTGGCCGACGATGGGCCCTGGAAAGGACGAAAGTTTGTTTTTATTGGACTACCGACGGGGATCTTTATCCACGCGCGATTCCTTTGACGGATGGTTGTTCTGCGCTCGCTAGAAAAATAATTCCGAGTCCCCCCAGCCTCGCGACGAACGAAGTCAAGCACTGCTTTGCCGTCCGAGCACGTCCAGTTGTCGACGGTCTCTGAGAAAATAATCGTGCTTTCCAGTATTTACGTGTATCCCAGGGACAGGATACGTCGTGTGTACCCTTCATGGAAATCCTGGGAACCTCCTACCGTTCATTTGGAAGTTTATTTTTCCATGAGAAGTCGAAGATGAGCTTCTTGTCCCGGGTCGCTGCTCCTCGTCTCTCGATCAACGAGTTCCGACGTCTCGAGTACCGTGTCCTCCCGGCAAAGTTTGTTGTATTTGCTGCGCCAGCAGCCACCACCCTTTAACGTCGCCAGATCTGAATGTTTCGTACAGGGTTGAAGAAGATATTTCTCACGCGACTCGGGTTACTCGAGATTTGATTAGCGCGCGTGCATTCAAAAATACAAATATGGTCTGCATTTGTATTGTATTTATCTGCATATATATATAATGCATAAATTCTCATGGAAAAATAAACTTCCAAATGAACGGTAGGAGGTTCCCAGGATTTCCATGAAGGGTACACACGACGTATCCTGTCCCTGGGATACACGTAAATACTGGAAAGCACGATTATTTTCTCAGAGATATATATAGAAAAGCATACATCCAAATTCAGTTCCATTCATGAAAGGATTATTTCAGTAATTCAGACCTGATTAAAAAATTCCGTAAACCTAATGTTTTAATATTACTGACGATTATTTTTTGGCTATTCTCTCTTATAAATATCATGTACCATTAGATGAAAGGTACGCTATGTTAATAAGCTACTATATTTATGCATTCTACAATATTTATTTGAATTTATATTGTAAAGAGAATTCTAAAAAGCAATGTACATTATTTCACCGCATTTTTCAATTTTATATTTTACGGAGTTAATCGATTTGTGCAATGAACTCAATTGTTAATTGCACTCCATTTTCCCCAACACTGCTTATATTTAATACCCCAAAGAATACGGTGTTCTCTTACCAGAATGAAGAACGAGAATGAATTTCATCCACGTAGTTGCGTGAAGAGAAGAGAATCCTAGCCCAGGCTCCTCCGGTTCCCTTGACGTCTACTTTACACCTGGTCGTAGCCTCGGCCAGTCCTTTTATCGCAATTTAACCCCATTGAAGTCCCGCTTTAAGGTCGCTAGTTTCGGCTGGCAGGACGATCCGCGAAACAATTTGCCCGGTTGTCCCATCGGCTGTCCAACAAGCCCGACAACGCCCGGGACGCTGGCCAGACAACTAAAGGCAAAAACTCGTGGGGTCGCCTCCACAATGGGTGTGGCCAGTGTTGGTCCAACTTCTGGGCAACTGCGTGAATCTAATTGTCCACGGTCGAAGCTGGAAGGCCTCTTTGCGATCGCGAGCCGCGTGATGTCTTCTTTGACGCGTGGTGCACAATAACCGACCGAGGAAGAGCAGAATGAGACCGCGACGGGGGAATTGGAAACGCGTGCCCGACGTTCGTGAAACATTCCACGTTTGCTGGTCGGGGGCGGATTCTTCGGCCACCCTCAACGACGGAACCCCCTGGCGAATTTAAAGCCTCGGACGGGCGCAGAATTTTCTCCAGGCACTTTGTAACGCGGTTGTTGCGGATTGGACGACGGCCAAGCGGAGAGACTGACGGAGTTTGGACGCAGGCCCATTTTTACCTCGGTTCTGTAAATTAATTATTTGGTATTTAGTTTGGATATGCGAGGGGAGTGGAACGGTTATTTTTGAGTTTTTTGTGAAGTTATTTAGGAAGTTGATACCTTGGTTTGGAGGTCCCAATGTGTCCTAAAGGATGCAGGTCCATTTTAGCGTCTGTTCTGTAAATTAATTATTTGTTATTTAGTTTGGATATGCAAGAGGAGTGCGATGGTTATTTTTGGATTTTTGTAAAATTATTTAGAAAGTTGTCGATACCTTGGTTTGAAGGTCCCAATGTGTCCTAAAGGATGCATGCCCATTTTTGCTTCTGTTCTGTAAATTAATTATTTGTTATTTAGTTTGAATGTGCGAGGGAACTTGGATGGTTATATTTGGATCTTTGTAAAATTATTTAGAAAGTTGTCGATACCTTGGTTTGGTGTCCCAATGAGTCCTAAAGGATGCAGGTCCAGTTTTTCCTCTGTTCTGTAAATTAATTATTTGTTATTCACTTTGAATATGCGAGGGAACTTGGATGCTTATTTTTGGATTTTTGTAAAATTATTTAGAAAGTTGTTGATACCTTGATTTCGAAGTCCCAAAGAGCGAAGATTGTAGAAATTTCTAAAGTTTTAGGGAAGAATTATCTTTCCCCACTATTAACGTATAAGAGTAACGATAGACTTGTTTGATGTTACAAGCACGGTTGCCTTTCGATTACTGCGTACGATCGGACATGCTCCGCGAGCGAGGTCTCAGGAGGCGTTGTCCCATTTACGTCGAAGGGGATCTTGTAAACAAAGTTTTTTCCTCCCCGCGGGAAGTGATAAGGCTCGGTGTTATAAATACGCGACCTGAAAGTTGTAAATAAATCGGCTTCCTAGAACGAGCAATCAACAGGATGACTCTTTGTCATACCTCTACAGGGTGACCCAAATGATACTTCCGAAGAAAATTCTATATGAAAGGACATAACCACAGGGAAGCCAATATAAATTCTCAATTAACCACGGTCAAAATACCCGCTACTTGCGATCATTATAACACAAGAACCGGCGACCAAGCATGCTCTATCTCCCCACGAATCGAATGCAGACCTCGGCCATTCACCGTTCGCACAGAATCCTCTTGATTCGCGTTCTAGATTTACCGTCTGCAGGGATTCCTCGAAAATATGTTTGAAACCGCGATTCAAGATTCAAAGCATTCCTTGCCCCCTCGAGTCCTTGCACTGCCGACGAAAACAGTTCATAATTCACGTACCGTGGCCACTTAGTAGCAACTAAAACCGTCAAGCGCTATCTAATAAATCGATCGGCAGCGAACCGCGGCTAAACAAATCAACCCGCCTGTTCCCTTTATCGTTTCCATTACGGCGAGGCATGCGCTCGTAAAAGCGACGCGGTGCCACTTTACAACGTTCACCATTGCAGAGGAGCAGAGGTGCACGGTCCTTGTGCAAATCTCTCACCGGCGATCTTCTTCCTTTATTCGCTTCCCTAGCATGTAGCTGCACGCCAGACCAGTGATTCTTAACCGCCGCGACGCACCACTGTGCCTCAGTAAAATTCTTATCTGGATAGGAGATGTTCCAAATAACGTATGGGAGGTAAACGGCGAGCTGTTAATCGGCGGAGGAAAGGGGTTTTTCTCAAGTTAATTCAGTACGTGTATCCGTGGTAATTTCGGGCGTGATATATTGGCGTGAGATGAATTAAGAATATGAGTGTGTTGGGAGAGCTTGCTATAGGTATTATTTATAATTAGACTGCGGATCTTTATGCAAAATAAAATCCTTGCAAGCGAATGTACAAAAATTGAACTTGCTTAAGAATTCATTTTATCTTGCAAATATTATAATACAAACTTTCAATATCTTTCAAATTCTTTGCAAACGTACCTACAAAAATTGAACTTGCTTAAGA
>NC_071981.1:2546560-2556198 GCF_026283585.1 Hylaeus volcanicus | reverse complement strand
AAGAATTCATTTCACCTTGCAAATATTATAATACAAACTTTCAATATTTTTTTATATTATTGCATACTGTGTGTATTCTGTAGTTTCTTGTATATTCGAATTTCCTATAAGTGCATAAAAGTCCGCAGTGTATTTATAATGTACTAGGTAATATTGGGTTGTCTGGAAAGTTCATGGCGATTTTTGGTAGATGGTACAAGTCTGAATTCAATAAATATACAGTCAGTCCCATAGGTTTACCCTCTATATTTACTGAAGAAATTTGTCTAATTTAAACGAATGCTCCATGTTCCCAAATAAATTTGTAATTGTAAATGCATACATGTGTGAAGTTTATTCGTACCCATATTTACACTAGAAAAAAATTTGATTTGAAAACATGCAGCCTATCACTTACAGGACTGACTGTATAACAAAATACAAAAATTGCCACGAACTTTCTGGCCAGCCCAATATCTAATGTATATCCCTGTTTAATTCTTGCATTACATTACTTTGCATCGCGTTTGCTTCTCTCTTCCTTAATATAGCGTCTGGTAGCAAAAGATTATAGTTATAAGATTAAAGATTATAGACGTCCTACATAAGCAGCGTCTTGTAACGACTCTAGTCTTGTAAGACTAGTTGGCTGTTCTAGATAAGTGGCGTCTTGCAACCAGCAACTACGGCCATCCACGAGTAGCGTCTCGTGCCGAACGATTCTAGTCGCTGCACGAGCAACCGACTATGGTCGTGGAAAGTAGAAAGGGTGAAGAACCACTGCGCTAGAGAGACGGCAGATGCGTCTCGGTGCGGTGGAGCGTGCAGGTCCGCGGAGGAGTCGTTTATCGACGTCGCGTCGCGACGTAGCGCTTCTGGAATGACGTGCGCTCGCGAGCGTACCCGGACTGACAACGGCGAAGGGCGAGCAGGGGTACGGAAAGCGAGAAGCCGTGGTTATTATCGCAAGAAGTGAGCTACCGTGCAGCTGCAAACAGAGCACCAAGAATTCCGATTACAGAAGAACGACGCTATAATACGCTGCGAGCAATGGAGCGTGAAGATCGGAATAACGTTCCCCGGCTGACGAAAGAAGTAATGACGCAAAACGAGCAACCCGGTCCCGATCATCTTCCGCCCGATCGGATGGGTTCATATTAGCATTCTGCTCGCGGACAATCACGCCGGGATTCGAGTCCATGGTCCACGCTTCTTCGGAGTGCGGTTCTCTTCAGTCCTCTCTTCATCATCTCCAAATACTGCGTTTCTTGACTCGTGTTTCACCTGCATTATCTATTTAATGGAATATGGGATAAATGCACCGGTCAACGATGTGTTAATATAACAAGACGATGTTACACAAACGAGAGTTGAAATTGGATTTGCATTCCGTAAGAACAAAAAGCAACCAAAACCCCTACCAATATCCCCTTTCAAATCCGAATCGTTCCGTTTCGTCACAGTATTCATTCAAAGATGATAAATATCCCTGAAATACCGTCGACGACGTCTTTTAATGTCTTCCCCCTCCGAAACGCAGCTCTCCGCGCGATCCATTTATCGCGCTTATACGCGTCGCGGATTATAAAGAACTTAGCCGTGGAATAAAGAATTCCCAAGCGTCAAGGGCGCGCGAGTTCTTGTTAAACTCGAAGAATGCGAGTGAAAGGCCTCGCGCGCGACGTTTTTGCGTCGAGGAGCGAAAAAGCGCCGGGAGTCAAGGGGTTAAACGATCCCGACCCGCGATCCCGGGCTCGCAATCGGACGTGCTCTCCAGGAACGAGATAACGGCTCGCCCGTGAGTCCCGCGAAATGCCATAATTAGTAGAAACAGCCGGTTAAAGAGTTACCGAGAGAACGTAACGAGAGATAAGTACAAAGGGGAGAGCGTTTGCGAGAGGCTACCTGGCTCTACCACCTGTCCCCATCATAGGCTAAGAATAGAGCAACGCAACAACGCGAGAAGGCGCAACGCTGGCAAGATGCTGCATGCTCTGGCAGGGGTCATGCGCCGCTACTACTTCGTCCTCTTTTTCTCATCCTTGCGCCATCCCCCCGGGGCGAACGCTCGGCTGGCTTCGTTCTTGCGCAGACTTGGCCGAGCTTTTTGCGGGACGCGCGGCTAATGAGAGAAAAAATCGGAGAGTAATCGAGTCCCCCGGGAATCTTTCACCTACGTGTCGTGGGCCCCGATAGCCCTGGTACCAATCCGGAATAGTTTTTCGGAATTTTACAGTTTACTTTCGAGTTTCTTCGAAGTAAATTAACAGGGTGAATGGAAATTCTATCTTCATCTTGAATGTTTTTTAAGAATGCGTTTAAAAAAGTAGAACTCAATTCTAGTGTGCAGAATCAATGACGCTGAATCTCACCTACGTGTCGTGGACTCTGGTAGCCTTGTTATGATCCACCAGAATTTTCTAGATTAGTTTCGAAATTATTTGAAGCTGGTTCACCAGGTGAATGGAATTTCTCCCTTCGTTCTTCTCACTTCGGTTGATTTCGCTGTAAGTATCCATTTTAATTTTACATTCATTAGAACTTTGGGACTTCTATGAAGACTTTAAACGCGAGCTTCTATCACTGTGGTCGTGTGTCGCCAAAAGAATGCCGATCATAGAATTCTTACAAAACAAAGTGTAAATCAAGACACCTCTGCCAAACCCGTTCGCGATCGACAATGGTTGTGTGCCGCCAAAAGAATGCCAACTAATTCTTACAAAACAAACCAGTGAAATCTAAGTACAACTTTCTGCCCGCAGTATTAAAAATTCCTATTTTGATCCCGCCAATTCCGATTCCGTAATTAAACAATGGATCCCGCGATACAAAACCAGAATATTACCTCGCGGTCTCGGAATCGCGCTCGGTTTCGAAACGGGCGAGATTTCCAGAAACGTAGACCCGGTGAAACTCGATCCGCGAGCAGGAGTCCTCCTCTAGTGATCCATCAGCAGCTACAAAGTTTGCAACACCGTTACGGCTGTCGTTTCGCTCGTTCGCGCGATACAAATGATAGAACAGGCACGTGAGTGTCCTTCGCCGGGACTCGCGCCAACCAGCCCAGAGGTGGGAAAGTCCGGGTTGATTTCTGGGAACCGGCGCGTGGGCGGCTGGGTGAGCCGATGAAGATGAAAAAGCGTTCGGCGATTGCGCGCCAGCGCTGATGGAAGATTCTCCGAGACTCGATACTTGTAAATCAATTTAATTGATGTTGCTCGCGTGTGCGTGTTTATGTACGTGCGCGTGTTCTTGCGAGGTAGATGCTCTTCGGAGTAAGAGGCACTTAGGAGACGGATGGACTTCACCTTGCTTATGTTCCTATTACAGTTATGCCAACAGATAAAACGATACACGTGTACATATGTATTAAGTCGTTTCATAAGTCCCTGTTTTTTCACCTTGAAAACGTGTACACACACCGTTGACAAAGTTGATAACCCTGAAATGGAAACATTTCAAATGGATACATAAATATATTATGTATTCAATATGTTCATTTTATATGTTACAAGAAAATGCAATCTCTCTCGTTTTACAATATTTGTCCACCTTTCTGACAAACTCATTACACCGTCACTATAAAATTTCTGTACTTTTTTAAATTAAATATCGGTTCAGTCTGCAGCACTTATGGGATGACCTAACAGATGAAGAATATTTTAAGATCCTAAATCAGTCGGAATAAATAAAGTCCATAAGGGGCAAGCATCCCGAATCCAAACCTCCGAATTCATATACCGTATAAACCGCTGAAGTGTCCCTGGCGATTACGCAATTGCTCGGTGAGATTAAAAAAGTTCGAGTTAAGAAGAGATGAAGCAAACCGAGCGGGGGCGATGCAGTGTCTGCAAAATAAGAAGAGGAAGAAGAAGAAGGTCCTCCTCTGCCCCGTTTCTCGACCAGCACCTGCCATGACTCACCGGGTCCGCTCCCCCGCAGAACTTCGGATTACAAAGACTTAAATACCGGTCGTTTGCCGAATATATAGAGCTCCGAGAACTCTATGGCGCTGGATTCGTTCGCACGAACGAATAAAACGTCCCCCGAAGATGGGAACGAAAAGACCAGGCCTTGGCCCGAGTTATGGGTTCCTAAAAATTGCGAATCCTTGCCGGAGACATTTCTCATGGGGTCATCGGTCCGCCCCTATGATTCAGAGATGTCCTTTCGTGTCTAGTTCTCAACTTTTATCTCTTCCTAAAAGTTTGAGCTCCAGGTTACTACTACAGTAAGGGTCTCATACCCAAGAAGAAGGAGTCAAACGACACCATGAATCGTAGGTTACGGGATTGCTCGTGTATGTAAAGCGGTCGACTGTGAATCCGAGGATCGTGGATTCGAATCTCCTTATTTTTCCTTTACACCCCTGCACTACAATATCTTCCAGTCTCGAATTAGACTTTCTTCTGTGTTTTCAAACAAATTAGCGTCAGTTACCAAGAAATATAAGCTCTCGGAGTCACCATCTCGTGGTTTCATGCAAATGTAACGCGACGTCATGGTACATACGTTCAACCTAAGTCCATTCAGGAGAAAACACGGCGAATTTTTCCGAGTCGCCGGGACCCTGTCGTTTGAATTTTTCCTCGAGGGTGTTCCTCGGTGTCTGCATCGCGATACCCTGCGAGTTTGCGCATAAATAACAGGCTCGTGAGCGGAGGCCCTCGTGACAGGAGACAAAACAGTGGGTCTCGCGGGGTTTCTAGATCTGCCGTTGATATCTTCACTAAACGAAGCGCCACCCAAGGTGTTAGCTGGGCTCAGATGGGAGTGCACGATAGGCGACACCATCCCTGACGCATTAGCCGTTTCGTTGTGGGGGCAGGCGCACCTTGAGGGAGGCAGAAAAGAGGAAGATGGGAAAGATCGTGACAAGTGGTTGACAACAATGGCCTTAGTGCGTTCGGACGCGATCTTGGTGGTCCGTTCGATGTTTGCAACGATCTCGAATAGATATTTTGCAACTGGTGTCTCTGTGTTCCTAAACAAGAATAGGAGTTTGAAACTCAAGTCTTTGAAATTCAAGTATCTTTTGAGGTACACTATACCCTGTTCGACCAAGAAATACCTATTGAAAACAAGTAAAAGCTTTCCTCATCGTGTTACGTATTTACAATATTTCATTTCGATTCATTATGTTGGTAATATATAAATAAAGGTTATTGAAGTTTATTTGGTTGAGTTTAAGGTCATCTTGACCCTTAACTCACCCGTTCCAAAGGGTCAAAAAGTGAAATGGTCCAAAATGTGTATTCAATACTCCGGCCTCCATCAAAAACTATCCCAAATTTACTCAGACAGTATTTCCGTGTAGACAGTATGTAAATTAACAGTATTCAATATTGCCGTCTCTACTAATAACTACAAGTCCCGGTCAGTTTTCATTTTCCCTGCGTTGTCCACGAAACGCGACTATTTCAGGTAGCTGTTCGTTGAAATGACGAAGCGCTCTTCTTTTATTCAGCCAACGTACATATGGAGCAGCGAGTCTCCATACTGGCAATTCGGGTCACCCGTCAGGGCTTTGAACAAGAGTTTTTGAAGAGCGCGAGACTTTGCCATGTTAGTTATTTTAGCAACAAGTTTCGTTACCTCGTTGAATTTTAAATATTTCGCGCACAGCGACTGCCGGTGAATAATGCAGCGTCGCGAAAGGGAGCACGAAAACGTTTCATCCTTCCGGCGAGAGGCAGTGAAACCTTTGACGACGCCATTAAAAGCTGAATCGCTATCGGTAGCATTATTCACGACTTTTTTTAAGTAGTTCCTTTTTCACCAGCGGTCCGAGTCGCGTCCGAGAAGTTTTCATCCGAGCCCGAACTCCGACGATTAATTCGAGGTGTTCGATCTCAGGCGCGATCCACGGGTGCGAATAGGCGTCCAATTTGTCGTCGGACAGATCAAAGGATCATTGTCGACGACGTAGAGCACGATCGAACGCGCAATTAATCTCTGTAAACGATCGTTTACATACGCCCACTGGGTCGAAGAGATATAATGATCGTGTATTCGCGCGTGTGAAATTTATTGTCAGCGACTATCACCGGCAATCGTAGGTTGGCAATAATTACCGCGTTGCGCCGACGCCCCGATGCAATTTACACGGATTTATTATGGGCATACGCGTCCCTCGGTATTCGTCTTATGGATACAATGCTGTAATTGCCGTCGAGAACCTGCCACCACGTTGCGCAACATTCTATTTACATAAGTGCGATACAGTCTACTTGAACCGAGATATTCGTGAATTACCATACGAGCATCGTGGCTCGCGAGATTTCTATTGTCGCGCGACGAACATTCTAGAAATTTCACGGGAATGATGGTACGACTCGCTTCGTACAAATTGCCTTCAACTACGAACCATGCTTTCATCAATCTACGAGCTTGTATGCCAGGAGGTTCGTTAAACATGCAGGCACGCGCAACGTGTCTTACTCGAAGACATAATGTTAAGTAATGTAGCTGGTTTTAGAAAAAAATTTTAATAAAAATTCTTCAGTGATTGCTACATTACGATTGCCTAGAGAAAAGATTTGCAATACAGTAAAGGCTGGATAAATGCAAGAAAATCAGGATCCAAGCGTTATAGTTAGTAAAAGAGAAAGAGGTCCGATGAAGAAAAGCAGTCGGCAGAAGCATATCGGTGAGACAATAGTTTGTTCTTGGAGTTATATTCTTGGAGTTATATTCTTGGAACGATACAAATGCCTATTAATTTGCAAATCCTGAAATACTTTTCTCCTATACTCCATTATACTCCCAGACGTCGTCAAGAAAGAAAGAGCTACCCCTAGCATTATACATTTAAAATAACTATCGGCTCGTGATCGTCCAGTTCGAGCTGCCGACGTGCGCCTCGGTTGTGTAATTATCGAGGAGCATCGAACAATGAACCATCCACGTAGGAGAAAGGCGCACGGAGCGGAGCGCGTTGCCGGTAGCCGCAAGAAAAGGAAGAGACTGTACACGCTTTCAGGAGCAAAGAAGGAGACTGGGCACAGCTGCGGCGTCTGACGCGGTGCTCGTGCCACGGCGAAGCGCAATCGTATGCACACGCCCCGCCGTGATTGTTCCGAGAACAGGAGGGACCGAGAGAGAATGGTAAGAACGAAGGGAAGGCAATGGTGACCGAAGGTGGAAGAACTCGGACGAACGGGAGATTCGGTGAGCAAACCGATCGGAATGTCCTGCGTGGTCTCGTTGAGAAAGTTTCTTTTTTCGCGGCCTATGTCGGCTCGCTAACAATGGCGAACGCCGCGTTTGACGATTTGCGAGCGGTATTTAACGCGGGCTCGACCTTTCCGTTCGGAGGCGTTTTCACCCTTTCGGATTGCGATTCCCGAGCAGGATGACAGCTTGGAATCGAGTGATTCAGGAAGGTGTCTTGGGAGATTGGTATTGTTGAGCGACGGGGAATGCTTAGATGGGAGGATTAGACTCGGATAGGAATGTTTGCGAGTACAGTAGTCTCCATAAATGCACAAACTCCGGATTGAACTGGTGCGTTCATGGTAGAACTAAGAAAATATGCATGGTAAATATCGTCTGAATTATATCGTGTGCGATCTACTTTCAATCAGAAAAATGTCAGGAATATGATGGTAAAAGTTTTGTGCATTTATGGAGACTTTACTGTATATTGATTATGGACAAGCCAACATTTAGTTGTCATACTTTGAACCTCTCCGTACAGAATCGAAGATTTTGATATCGGTCGACCTGTCAGGATCCTGTCAGGATCGTGATAACTACTCCTTTGTTCGTTCCACTCCAAACTTCCTCAAACTCGATAATCCCACCTGATCCGAATCAGAAGTCGTCTCTTAAATATTCATCGATTCCAAACCGAAGCATGAACCCCTAAACTGACTCCTTCGACACACATTTTTTCCCTGTACCCCAACCAACAACAAAAAATCACCCAAAGCAAAGCTATTCGAAGACTCCCGAACCGCAATCGCTTTCGAACGAAGAAGCATCGCTGAATGCAGCTGCGGTGTCGAGGCCTCGCGCAAGATCGTGCCACGATTTTCGCTGGAACGGTGCACGGTAAGTTCAAAGAACAAGAAGAACGCTGAAGCGGTGCGACCGGCGGAGGGGCGGGGAGAGGGAGAGGGGAAGGTCTGTGAGCAAGAGCAATTGCAACTGTGTCTTGTCGTGCGCTCGATTGGATTGAACCAATGCTCGCCGTCGGTTCACCTACAGCGAAGTCGGAGCCGTAACCTTGGAGGTGCACACCAACGGAAAAGTAAAAGGACGAGGGAGGGGGCGGGGAGGGAGGTGGTGGAAGAACGTTACGAGGAACGTGCAAGGAATGCCGCGCAAGGAGGATTCCTTCACCTTTGGCACGCCGGTGCGCCGCGCCGATCGATTACGATCGATCGGGTTTCGTCTTGGTATCATTAGGGGAGCGGATGATCTCGTTGCAAGGTCACGTGTCTCTCGATGCAACACTGTCGAAGAATGTTTCATTTTCCGTCAGGGGTTTCGTTCCTCCCGTTTTCTTCAGTCTAATTGCTGACGGATCTCTGGGCTTCAAGTATTTCTGGCAATTAAATGTTCGCTAGCCATTCGGTTATCGAAGTAGTCGTTTGAACTATGTTCAACCCTTTCGTCTCCTCAGCTTGAGGTTCGAGCTGCAATCGATCAAGTGACCCATTTCCAAAAATGTTGGAGGTCCTTCAAAGCGGTGGTGATTTGAAACAACTTTTTCCTGAACGAAGCCTCGGACAATATTTTCCCTAATAGTATCGCGTGAAATATTTTTGCGTGCAGTCATTGAATCGATCAGGGTAGAAAAAGACACAAATTCGTCGGTAGGTTCAGCGTTAGACCTCCAAGATTCCTCATGAAGAATTCTCATTTTAAATCTCATCCGCGGTGAAATTAACCCCTATTAAGCCGTAGTCGGCCATGAGCTCACTCGAAACAAGATTCGTCGAGGCTAACGAAGGTAAAACGGGCTCGCAGCGCGTTCTCTTCTTCGCGCGAAAGAGGCAAAAGGAGAAATGTAAAAGAAAAGGCAAGCGCGTCCTTGAGAAAGCGCAAGAAATAGAGCGAAAACGAGAGGAGCTCCAGGCTATCGGGGAACAATACGCTCGTGACGCGCTCGCGTTGGAAAGGGCTCCATGATGTATACGCTCGGTCAAAGCCTCGCAACGAGATGAAGTCTGATTGCACTCCCGCGCACTCTGCATGCCCATTACAACTACTGTTAAGCGGCAGCTGTTACGACGCCGTGTCTTTAACTCGCGGACCGTACTTGCGGATGATGAACAGATAGAGAAGATCTTTAAGAAGATTTATGAGCTCCCGGTGGTACCCCGAGGCCGCGAACGTCGGTGTCATCTCCTCGGGAATGGCTCGAGACAGATGCCAGACTTTCCTTCGATTCTCGCTGGTCCTCTCTCGGGCCCAATTTCGCTCCTCGCTGCCCATTACTTCCAGAAGTGAAAACGAAATTAGATGACGGAGATAGCTGGCCAAGCTCGCCTGGAGACTGGTTTGCCTTGGCGATTCGAATTGAGGGGGTGAGTTAGGTCACCCACGGTGCTCCGTTGGAATATGACTGTAGTTGTTTGAGAAGTGAAGCACTCTTGTTTGATATAATTTATGATAGATTGAAGTAGAAGTAGAAGTCCGTAGAAATCTGT
>NC_071981.1:2542602-2546550 GCF_026283585.1 Hylaeus volcanicus | reverse complement strand
GAGATTTTTGAGTTAGGTCATCCACGGTGCTCCGTTCGAATATGACTACGATTGTTTGAACATGTTGAGCGACACGTCACTCATACGTGGATGACAGTGTTTTTCACTGAGGGATTAAGAATATTAACTTTGAAACTTAAGTGACAAAGATAATGAATTTCAATGAAAGTATAAAAATAAATACCACAATAAATGTTTGATTATGTAGGCTCCAATAATCTCTAAACAAAGTTTTTCTGAAATTATCAATAGTATTAGTCTGGCAGTCAACGTGTTAAAAAGTGAAGAATTGATGTAAATTCTGATAGATTGAGGCTGAGCCTCCCCTAGGAGTCTGTTTGAAGGGTTTCGCATGGCATCTAACTTTGGGATATTTGCACCAGCAAGTACGTGCACGAGAGATACGTTACTTCGAGACAGTAGCATAATTTACATGCAGAAGACCAGAATCCCAGGAACGCGTCAGAGGAACTACAGCCATTCTCGGCGAAACAGATCGGTCGCGGCTCGGTAAACGTTAGACGCGTAATATAAGCCACGCGAGGACTTCTTCGCTTCTCCTCTCATTATCTCAGCGACGGAGATCTTCCGAGTGGTGCCTCAAATCAACGTCCCTGCGACAATTAACTTGCTCGTGTGAGTGAATAGGGTCGATACACCTAGCTCGGAGCGAGCGACCGAGTGAATCACGCGTACACCACCTGCCGGAGCGTGACCTCTTAATGCGCATGCCGAGAGAGGATACCCCTCAGACAGTGGCGTAGAAACTAACGCGATTCCCTCGATCCCCCGCTGGAACAACTGTAGCAAGGATCCAGTTTGTGCTTGCCAAAATCTTGGAATGTTTCCCGCAGAAGTTGGAGTCTTCTGCTCCTTAAAATCTGAGAGCTTTTATACGTCTATGATAATTGCACATTGAAATCTTTAGAAGATGTAAGACACTGTTTCGCTAATCCAAGAAAATATTCACACAGCTAACAAGGTAGTACCGCGAATACCAACTCGAGCAGAGCCACTCGATTGTTATCCCGATGTTCCACTCGAGTCGATTCACGGAATGCTCGACGACTCTTCACGGGGATCGTAATTTATCGTCAGTCCCTGGTCATTTCCATTGCAACGAAACGCTACAATGTAGCGGTTACGCCAACCGTAGAAGCGTAGCATCCAACGACGAGAAGACAGCCGATTTTGCATAGAATCAGCGTCCGAGCAAAATACCAGCGTTACGGTTGGTTGAATATGCGCCAGAGATAAATTTCACGGCTCTATCGCATTGTTTACAAGGCCCTTGCCTCAAACTAATATTGCCTGTAGCTCTCATTTTTTAATACTGAACCTACCGACGTTCGTTTGTAACTATTTCTACTGCGAAGGAACGAATGACTAGTTTTAATCCTAGAATGGAAAGACCGAACAAATTTTACTCCTTACGTTACCTTTTGTCGATTGACTCGTGAAATATTTAAATTTTATTGCTATTTTTAACTATGTTGGTATCTTATTCCTTGATACTTTATGTACTAAAATAACGAAAGAAAATAGTGACCTTTCCATTCTAGGATTAAAGACATTTCTTTCAATTAATATAATTAAATATGTTGCATACAAAACCCGAATACAAACATTCGAAAACGGTCATTTGATCGGTCGTGGTAGGTTTAGTGTTAAACGCTTCATACACGATACGATGTTGTACGACGTGTTGTGCAACAGATCGTATCGTGTACGGGACGTTTTATAACAAAATTTTCGATTATCGTCTATCTCCGTTTCTAAACAAATAAAACGTGGATTTGTACAGAGTGCTCCTTTTCCCGCACCTGTACAATTTGCAACCGCTTGGCGAGTCGGTGTGGCGCGCGTTATAATTTCATACGTTTCCCGCAAACGAGTTTGGTGCGCGGCGCGTGACGCCGCAGAGCGTGGCGTGCCTTGCGCATCGCACGCTTCGTACGTGCAATCCACACACCTGCAATAACATCGGTGGGTTTACAGGAGCGACCTGTGACCCCGCTCGCATTCGAGATGGTGGCGATCGCGGCGTCGAAGGGAGCTCATACCGGTGTTTCGATTACCTGGTCATTTTCCCAGGCCCTCTTCGCTGATCCCTCCGAGGTTACCTCTGGAGTCCAGAGTCTGGACCGAGTACAGTGAGCTCTCCGGGTACGTATTACGACCTTCTATATATTTTGTACGAAGGTACGTACAATACGGACTGTTGCGATAATATTAACATGGTGATTGCTCCTGTGGGATCCCTAGGGTTCCATCTAAGCAATTTAAAAATCATAAAGCAAAGACCACAACGAGCGGTCATCTCAATAATAGTCATCATAAATTGATCTCATTTGCCGCGCAAGATGACACAACTTTCCTACAGACCTAGCATTAAACTCGTTTCTCGAAACGAATCTACTTAACGGTGGTAAGTGGCCAGACCGCTGGTAATTTAATAGAAATTCCATCGACTTCAATTTCGAGACTTCTTATCAGCATCCTCACCCATAATCACGGCCCGCTGTTAACCGACGGGGAGTACCTCTCGATCGTTACCTGATCATCGATCACCATTCGTATCTCAGCCTTGATACCCGGTGATCCTGGTCATTACAGAAGTACCACGTAATGGGCGCGAGGGTTCCCTTAACAACGTACTATAACTCAGCCATCGCGGCCGATAGGGACTCATCGGAGGCTGGTATCGTCGTCGTCGACGTTGCACGCGTCTCGGATGATCCAGAAGATCGAGAAGAATCCCCGTAAACCCTCATCCGTCATCGGTACACAGTCGTCCAATCACGAGTGTCTAGCCCCGCGTACGGCGAGTGCCATTGGCGTAATCATTTACTCCCCTTCGTTGATTAATGGCGAATGGTCTTGACCCAACGCCGGACTCCTGGGCCAGTGACTCTTAACCACTCCAATCTACAGATGACTATAGCATGAATGTTGATTTCTTATAATCGTTAAAACCGTAGGAAAAATTCAGCGAAGGAATGAATTTAGTTAGAGACAAGTAGAGAGATTTAATATCGAATGTTTCAGAATATTAATATTAGGTAAACTGGAAAGTAATGTCGTTATCAACGCCCTTTTGCCATTTAGTATGCAAATTTTCGATAAAAAAAAACAATGAGCTGACGAATGATAAACAAGTATTACAACTTTCCAGTCCACCTAATTCCACTTTCTTAAATGTTCAATTACTATTACGATTATTTAAACCAATAATTCCACCAAATATCCTTCACACCAAATTTTTCCTACAGTCTAAATTAACCAAAAATTATATTGTAATCTGTGTTCCGAGCTTGAAGAGGCGAAGAACCACTGGCACTCAACGCAACCGGCCGAGACAGCGGTTTTTGTGCCTCCCGTGAACCATAACAGACGCGTGTGCGTGGTCCACGACGATGGGATCCGACAACTTTACGCTCCATGTCTATTTAAGCGTCCACAATGTTCATTCACCGCTGGAACGTCGTACATCTTTGGGTCCCAAGGTGGACCTAGGGCAACAGAGTCCTCCGTGCATGCTCCGTAATGAAGATGAGGTGCGATCGATCATCTGGCCGCCACTTATGAGCCGAGGCTGGCGGGAATGATGCGCCAGGATTGAGATACTTGGGTAATTGATGTTAATGGGAATTAGATTATAAGCAGACTGGCTGGGAAAAGATGGTATACTAGCGCGCGCTTATTATCTGGGCGTTGCGTTAAAAACCATGTGAAAGTCGTTTAGAAAACTTCTGGGTACCTCTAATGGCCTCGAAGACAGCATTAGAGGTGCGAAACCTTGAAGAAGGGTAATTTTAGGCTCTTCAGCGTTCGCAGAGATGGGCTCTCCACGGGGTGGGCTTTCTTGTTATTGGCTGCTTTACCTGGAAAACTTAGTAGCAATTTGGTTAGTATTAGTATGTTGAAATTTTGAAGAAAGGTACTTTT
>NC_071981.1:2531863-2542592 GCF_026283585.1 Hylaeus volcanicus | reverse complement strand
TAGGTTTCTTGTTATTGGCTGCTTTACAAACCTGGAAAACTTAGTAGCAATTTGGTTAGTATTAGTATACACTGTGTCCCAAAAATGTTGGAGGTCTTCGAAAGGGTTCGTGAGGTGATTTGAAACAACTTTTTCCTTAGCGAAAATGTTATCCGAGGCTACGTTATGGAGATATTAACAGAAAACGGTGGAGCGCTAGACAGCCGCAGTAGAATAGGCAACGCGCTCAGCGGCCGCAGTAGATAGGGTCCGCGCTAGACAGACGCAGTAATAGACTACGCACCGCGAACGCTCCAGCGGTCGAAAGAGTTGTTTCAAATCACCCTCCGAACCACCCCTTTCAAGGACCTCCAACACTTTTGCAACACCCTGTATATTACACCATGAATTTTGGAATATCACCACTGATTCCAAATACACTTTGTTTAACCTTTTGCACTCGAGACATTTTTCTGTAGAATCCAGTCCATTTTTATAATAAATTTTTGTAAAACCAATAACTCCACTTCAAATAGTAACATCTATGAACATTCGTGACTCAATGTATTTTAATTAATAATTAGCTGTATTCCGATATAAGTAAAATTGAAATTGCACGTTCAAAAACCAGTGTCGTCGTTTAATTCACCAATAATTTCATCCAAAAATTCAACAACCATCCACCTCGAAAGCGTCCACGCTTTCCAGCTCGTTTCTCCGCGTGGTATTTCAGTCCACGTAGCAGGGATAATTAGTCATACGTCGAAACTACAGTTACGTACTCCCACGGGCGCAAGAAGTGCCCCCCATCCCACGTCGAAACCGAGCACATCCAGAGTCCGTCACGTCCGACTCGTCACGGTCCACGTCGAACCTGTCGATCGATTTCCCAAACGTTCCGAGCTGAACGGGATACACGGCCGGGGCTCGTGTCAAGGGGGGCCTGGGGAATAAGCCAAGTGCGTAAAAAAAAAGGGGGCAGGCAATACACGGTGGAACAGATACGCGCACCAGAGATTTACGTAACGGCTTATGACTGAATGCGTGTCAGCTCTCGAGCGTATCCGGACGTTCGTGCGTTCCCGAGCGTTTTGGGCACCTGCCCGTGAGTCGTGACCTCTTCCGCGCGGCCCGAGGGGGCCGAGGGGGCCGAGGGGGAGGGGGAGAAGAAGGAAAAGTCCCGACACGGTGGAGGAAAAGAGTCGACGAGCATCCCCGGCTGATTGACGAGCACCGGAGTCACCGAGATGTGCTCGAGAGACGGAGCAATAAAGCACGTGCGCGCAGAATGATCTCGGGAACGAAACACCTGCCTTGTCTCGACGTCGGCGCAAATCTACTCCAGGAGGGTGGACGTTGATACGTATTTGCTCTGCGGGGGAATTAATTAACGGGCTTTCTTTTTACCTAGAGGAATACGAATGATGTATAGAGGGAGATGGATCAAAATTTTATGCTAGGATTATAGAATTAATAGTCCAATATAGAGGAAAAGGTACAGGAAGCCGAATCGAGTCAGATATTCGAGGAACATGAGTCCTTAGGAACTTAACACTTTGCACTCGAGGCCCTTTTTGCAGTCGAAAACCATCCCGGTTTCGGTTTGGAGTTTTAGATGTAATCGGACGGAAGTGATTGCGAATGATTGAAGTAAATAATTGAATGAAGGTAAACCGGAAGTTGGGAACGAGTAAAGACGAAATGGGAATAAATGAGAATAATGGAAATATGTGTAGGCCAGTAGCTGAGTTGGTCTAGCAAACGCACGATCTGATTCGTAGATCGTTAACAACGAGACGACCCTTGGCGATCCCGGCGACACGGTTGACGAATAAACGTGCAGCGTCCCGGTTAATGGCTCCCACATACGATTACGTGTGCAAATAAGCGGGTAATGGACGAGGCGTCCGCGCGATATAAATAAATACACGCGAAGAGAGAGGTTCTCGTGACTGTAACGACGGTGCCGCGTATGCCCGCAGTGACAATCGTAAAGGCCTGCATTAAATCGCGGCACCGCGCACTGATTGGGAGGGAAGAAAGGGAGGAAAGTCACGCAATCGGGCGCAGGTGCGCGCTGGATCCACGAAAGAGAGTGGGGCACGCGCAGCGTGATCCATAGCGCGTGCGCGTGAAAGCGTTTCGCTCCTATACTGCTCGCCGCGGTGTCTTGTCTTCTGCCACGACGACCGACTACCGATTGGCGCAAACTGAAACGAGAATTAATTAGAATTAATGCGGATGCTCGTTGTCCCTTTACTTGTTGATTCGTTGCGACGGAAAAATGAGAGAATCTGGAGGTACGGTCTGCTAGGAAGCCTTACTGAAAGGAAATATTGCCTAAGTTGGCGTTGGAGGTATTGATGAGATTAGGAATATGTGCAGTTGTGATTTAAAATGATTAGAGGCAGCGCGCTGCACGAATCGATTAACTTCACTTTTACAATCGTAACTGGACTGCGGATCTTTGTGCGTTTATAGGAAATTTGAATGTGCAAGAACCTACAAAATGCAAACAATATACAAGAATATAAAAAAGATTGAAAGTAAAGTTCACGTTATAATATTTGCAGAATAAAATAAATTTCTATTTAGATCCAATTTGTGAAGATTCTTTTGCAAAGATTTTATTTTGCATAAGATCCGCAGTCTAGTCATAACATTTTATATTTGTTATAACTTTCCTGAATAATAACGATTAACGCCATTGAGTGACAGCATTTTTCTGGCCCATTGAATATTAAATAATCTATTTGACATATCACTCACATATTCGAATTTATATTGGGGGGACCGAAAAGTAATCAAAATGTCTTCGACTTGAACAAGTTCTTTAACGAAAAATCGAAGGACATTTTTGAAAAGGGAATCGAACAACTGCCGATGGAACTGCTGATGGAAAGTCAGCAAAACATCCTAACCTAACATCATTGACAAAACTAAGCAACGAACTTCCAAACGAAGTACGGTCCTTCCGTCTCCGTAATTCGATCCTGCCAGGTGAAGAGTAATTTGTGGGTCAGTGCGTTAATTAATGACAACCCTTATTAAACGTCCCCGTGTTAATGATCCCCGTATGCGACGCATCGCGGTAACGTATAAGGTTGCGGACAATTACGTTCCGTCGAATTGAAATTTAGCTGCTCGTTTCCCGTGGATACTTTAAGGTAAACGTCAAGCCAATGAGCCAGAGCCGCGTTAACGGCCAGTTAATTAACTTCGCCTCATTGAAACCGGTTCGCTGGCACCGCGACACGAGGAATGTACGATCCGAGCTTACACATAATTATACTAAAATATAATCATCGTACGGGAGTGTTGCGTCGATCCTTAATCCGTGTTTGTTCCTTCTCGGACAATGACGGATCGGTGATCGCGTTGTTGTTAGTAATAAACCTCATCGCTCACTTGATGCTTCTGTTACGTCAACGGAAGCTGTACCTTACGTTCATTCTTATTTCAGTTCCATTCCTTTTGATCTTGTTTAACATAAACCTGATAGAAAACGAAATTAAAGAACCATCGATTTTACATCCGAGCCTCCAAGAAAATAAATATGCACTGAAGTATCACCGTTCATAACAACTTTCCTCCATCTTTCGGTCAACGCGAAAGATTCGATCGGTAGATTTCACTTAATGATTTCAGATGGCTACAGATGTCCATTCATTTTCAGGAGCGAGCAGGATCGTCCAAGTGTAAGTCGGCCAAGTAAAGCTGAAACATCCTGAACAGGTGGTAATCAGATGGGGCCAAGTTTGAAGTATATGACGTACGCGGAAGAAGTTCGAACCCGAAACCAAATATGACTTCCTTCGTCGCTTGTGCAACGCGTGGCTGGACGTTGTCTCCCAGAAGTATGATCGGGCGATTTCTTTGACGGTAAACGGTCCATTTCGTTCCAATTCATCGCTCGAATTGATCAATCCGCGCCGATAACGATCCGTTGTGACTGCTTCACCTGGTTCCACTGGTCCATAATGGAGCACGCCTTTCACGTTTCATGAGACTCGAAGCTAAACTCTCTTTGCGTGGTTTTGCGATCAATTAATAAATGAGTGTTAAAGTACTGTGATATATTGTACTTTACGTGAAATTAGGGGGAGTTTAAGTCATCATTTTGCTCGTTTCGAACCCGTTTGAGAAATACTAGCCCTCAAATATTGCGATTTTTTCAAATTTGTTCATTTTCGTGAAAATGGGTTGCACCTTTGAATTTTGTTCTCTGAAACTATTCTTCCTATCGACCTGTTCTTTTTTTCATTATAATCGGGAGGGATTGCTCTTCCTGAATATATTTTTAGTTTGAGCATACCTGATTTTGGCGTGGAATGACCCATAAATATTCCACTGACTCAAATAAATGTCACCGAGAATAAACTACTATGTGTATATTTAATTAATCTATTTCCGTGAAATTTCACCACCTCGCATCTCCACCTCTTAAATTCAATGCGCGTTCAATTATTTTTAATTAAGAGAAATCAAACGCCAGTTAATTATGGAATGAGTTTCTCCCATCGTTGATAATTGGAAAACACTGATATTATATCATACTGATTACAAGGTACAGGCTTGACGCTACCTCGACGGAATTGAAAAAGTAGATATTATCGCGATCTTTCCGTTATCTCCGGTGCATTATAATCGAAAGCGATCGTTTGATCACAGTGCACGGACGTTGTTTCGAACGCAAGCGTGGCTTGTCACTTGTTTCGAGTCATCGTCCGTAAGTATCGCAATTTCACTTTTTGCTGGCCGGCTTTTGCCCCATCAATGCCATGGTAATTCGGGCCAGAAAAACGCGCGGCCTGATTCGGCGCTCATCGTGTAAGTTTAATAACAACCTCGAACACGCGCGATTTTCTACTGGAAATTTACCGACAATTTGTGCCGTTTTTACCCCAGGCAGCTCGTTTTCCAATTTACGATCCGCACTTCACTTCAAACTGGAGTGTTACGTGTTGCAACTCTTGTATCTTGTATTTATTTAACACTAAATGTACCACGACAGGTCAGATAGCCGTTTTTCATTGTTGGGGTACAATTCTTACGAACAATAATAAAATTATATGTGATTGTTTCATGTATTATTGAATTTAGTATCGTGTGAAACATTTTTGCATGCAATTGAAAAAGAGTCTTTAAGACATTTAATTGATCGCGGTAGAAATAGATAGAAATAAATGTGGTTAGGTTTAGCGTTGAAGTGATTTACTGTACAGGCATATAATTATTATTCTAGTGCATACTTCGTACTTATGTCCATCCTTTTTAAATTTTTCAAATTTCGACAGTTTTAATTTGTTTCAAGTTCCATAGTGGGCCAAATTTGTTCTCTATTCTTACTTTAATTGAAAATAATTTTTTCGCAATTTAACTTTCCTCTTATAATTGGAGAATCAAACAAAAATTTAATTTAAATAAATTTCTTCGTTAGACAAAGAGAGTACGAATATTTATGGGACTGACTGTATATTCCTCTGTAGCATGAAATCAAAGAAAGGTGGATATTTAAAATTCCAAGTCCGACTTACCCCTTTATTAGATCATCGGTAATGGTACACGGCTCGAAGCAGTAATAGAGTACGTGTCGCCAGTCGAAGTGTCCAAACCTGAAGTCCTCCAGTCCTCTAAAGTCCTCCGTGAGGCATGCAACGGATAATTGCTTTGTAATTGAAACACGTAGAAGCGCGTGCCGGCAAATAAGGCACGTCGCCGTTCGGTTGTTACGCGATGGACGACGGAATCGCTCCTGGACGCTCGACTCGTTCGTTCTCATCGAAGTCGCTCGCGGTGTTCGCCTAATGAGCTCGTGGTCCGTTTTGCCCTTCACAGATCACAGAAGAAGCTCCGAGAAGGAAACACGAGCAATATGGCCCTCGTCCCCACTTATCCGATGTATTTTCCAGGAAAATTAATTGTTGCGAAACGTGACCGACAGCATTCCTCTTGCGTCGCGGCGACCCAGGACGGAACGGGAAGATTTCTACCGTATTTGGCGGCGGTTAATTAATTGCTGATTATTACGAGAGAGTCGGGCTAGGTTTTGTTCTAACGAGGAACTCCGCTTGCCAGAAACCGTTAGTGGTGGAGTAAGAAACTGTCGTGACCTAACAGAAATTCAAACTATTAGTAGAATTTTTAATTTATTTTATTTTTAAACCTTTGCAGTCCTAAGGGTACTCGTATTACTCAGGCGCTTCGATTCTCAAAATGTTCGATTCGATAATAAAGGTAATCCAATATTGGCTACATGGCGCGAATTAAGGACCATAAAACGAGCGATTGTCCGTTCGCGAGAGTGTCGGGGTGGGGTGGGTAATTTTTAAATACCAGCGGCGTCAAATCGTCGCCCCGAGACGGGGAATGTCACGAGGCCGTCCGACATCTGGCACTGGCAATTGGCGTGTCGCACCAGAAATGCCAAGGTGGAGCAACACGCCGCGGCAAGAAACGCTTCGTCGCTGGCTCCGCCACTCGACAACCGGAGACGGTTTTTCGTCAACCGGGCGTGCAATCGTTTGTCGTGCCGCGATCTTCCCAGTCCCGAAGAATCCCGAGACGTTCATGGCGTCAGTTTCGCTACGAATTGACCTTAAATCCGATTTTATTGCGCCCCTCCTCGTCCCTGCCAGGAAGCCGGTCACTTTTTCGATGGCTGGTGTAATTACTTTATTCTCGTTCCCAGTAATTCCGGGCACCGCGATTGCGACGTGCAATTTACTACGAAGGGGAGGAAGAATTATGAAAATCCTTCGGATTGCTTCCGTTGAGGACGCTGGGGCACTTTCGCGGAAAGAATTTGATAGATGACGCGAGTAAGAGAACTGCGAGTACAAGAAGCGAACGAATGGTTGGCAATTCTAAGATAGTTAAGAGTCGGTTATTGTTGTAAACTTTCGGACTCACTGTTACTATGTACAATCTGTAAAATATGTGTCAAATAAAGAGAGATTAACAAAGCAAAATATAAAGTAACAATGCAATTATTACACACATCGGCAATGTGATTATAGAAATAACTAAAAATGTTTCGAACAATTATCGATATTTATGGACGAACTAAAATATAAAAGGAGTCCGTAAGAGCTTCTGTTCGCGACTGTTTGAAAGAAAGAAACCATATAACGTACACACAAATGAAAGATCGAAGAAAGGACCCAAATTCTCCCCAACGGAGGCGTTTCAGGGGCAGGAATTTCTCTTTCATCGATAGATACGTGTTTCATCGCAAGCATTCTGTCTCTACGAAGGAAGGCAGGTGCATATCCTCCCGCAGAGCCACGTAATTTGGCTTCGATCTGCTGTGTGTTCGCAGGTCGGATCTTTTTCGCGTCGAAATTCAGGCACAATGGATCCGTGGTTCTCTCTATTCGATTCCCGAATCGGCGGTCTATCATTACCCGACGCAAACCGGAAGCTCGTCGCCCAAGGGGATGGCCGAATAGGATCCTAAATCGTCGCGGTGACTTCCAAGGACATGGGAGGATCGTAGGAGCGACAGAAGGACACTGGGAGTTCGGTGTGTGGTCCCTGGCCCAGTTTAATGAGCGGATTGGCCCGTCGACGGAAACGAATCATTCACATTTTTTCCACCTAGCTTCCCTTCCGTTTATCTCTTTCTTCCTCCGTCAGCCATTGTCTTTTTCGTCCACGATACGCGTATTCGATTAAAGCATAACCGTTTCGTACGGTGATTGATCGACGCCTGGTTCTTGCCACTGAAAACGAGAACACCGGGTATCCTCCGAGGGCAGACGGAGGGGTTCAAAAAACTCCTCCATCTCGAATGGATGAGAAACCTCCGGTGCTCGTTTAACGTTTCTCGGGGAACCGCGAATTTTTATTACCGAAATTCGTCGATTTGTACCCGGCAGAAGCCAGCGGGACGCCCCGGCAACGAGGGCGAAACGAAAAGCCAACGAATTGCGTGTCCGTCGATGATTTAAACGCGCCCACGTAACGAATCTATTAATTATTTATGGGGCCTCGCAGGAATTTATTTGCCGCCCGCCACGGGATACCTATGCCCTATGCCCCCGAGGGCCTACCTCGAGGACGCCTAATACAACGCTGTCCCCCCGCTTCGCGTTCTACTCGTGAAGGGATCCTCCTAGGGAAAATTAAAATTGCAAAATAACTCTATTCGGGACTCCGCGAAGGGCGCTGACCGTTCTAGGAAATCCTTAATGGCCAATTTCCGGCATACAGGATCGCGCAGGTACTAGAGAAGAATTTTTAGGAAGTGAAGTTGTAGGGAACTGTTGGGGTTTGATACTTCTATTAACGATAAACCTAAAGATGTTCGTTTGTAACTATCTCTACTGTCATGAGACGAATGGCACTTCTACCAATTAAGTAATTTTCCAATCCGCTCATTAAGTGGAAGTAAATGTAATAATGCATGAATTGTATGTGTATAATTCATGCATAGCATATAAGAACTGTAAATAAAAATTTGGAAACTTGGTACACTTGTTTGTGGGACCTTCCAATGAAGTGCACCACCTAATTTTTCCACCATTTTTTCACGAAATGGTGCTTCTGAGAAGAATATGGCATTTGGCAGAATCATGGAGTTTCTAAGCAAGCACCTTACGTGTACAGCATCTGGAAAACGAAGATTCCAAGGGCCACCCCACCGGCATTTCGCAAATTGCTACCACACCCCTTGCTACCCTTGACTTTGGAGACTTCACGCCCGATTCGACTAATCGTTCCCGAAGAACTGGAAGGAACCTCGGCCCCTTTGGAGATTTCGCGTGGACATGTGGCGGACGGTTTGTTTCCACGGTCCAGTCATTCCAGGATCGTCCACGACCCCAAAGGAGTCTCCACCCCTTTCGACGAACCTGAGAGGAAAAGTCTCCGACGAATTCGACACGCGCTCCCGTAATTACCAACAGACGCCGGCTCACCCGACGGCTTTTCGCGCGGTTTCTCTGCTTTTTGGCAAACCTAATGAAAGGACCACGGGGTCGCGCCAGGAATAAACTAATTGGAAAGTGGCGCCTTCTAATCATCGACTTCAACCCGGAGCTCGCGCCAAAGGTGACGGTCGTTCAGCAACAGAAGGAGGGGGCGTACGGCCGCGGATAATTAGTCTTCCGGTGGTGCTCGGCTTAATAATGGTTTCCACGGGTTTGCTTGGTCGGGGATGATCGAGATTCCTGTGATCTTCGACGCCGACGGTGTCGCGTTTGTGACGGGCAAATAACACGACTCACGGGGGAACTAATTCCAGAAGTATTAGCGGTACGGGGGCCAAAGGATGAGCAGTGGCCACTGGGAAATCCAATTAAAAACACAGGAAACGTAATCGTTGCGTAAAGTAAATTTTCGGTGAGAGAAGTATACAGAAATATTGCAGTAAATGTTTTACTACTAATATTTCTCCCTTGTTAGTTCGAATAGCTAAATTTTGTTTAATTTGTAGTAGTTTCAAAAAATGCAGTTTTACTACTAATATTTTCTCCCTTATTAGTTCGAATAGCCAGTCTAAAATTGTTTCATTTGTAGTAGTTTCAAAAAATATTGCAGTAAATGCTTTACTAAAAATATTTTCTCTTTCATGGACCCTTATTAATTCGCATAACCAATCTAAATTTGTTTAACTTGTAGTAAATTCAAATAATATTGCAGTAAATACTTTACTACAGACACTTTATTTCATGGAATTAGTTCGAACATCCAATCTAAATTTGTTTAATTTATATTACTTTCAAAATATAATTGTTGCGCGAGATAAATTTTATTTGAAAGAATTCTATAGAATGCAGTAAATACTTTCCTAAAAGTATTTGATCCTCCATGGTCCTTTATTAGTTCGAATATCCGATCTAAATTAGTTCAATTTGTATAAGTTTCGAAGCAGAATGTCCCCGGAAAGGCAGGAGTGGCGAAACTGCAGGTCGCGAGTGTTGTGACAGTAGCATTGTCCCCTCTGCCAAAATATGGCCCCAACCGATTCATTCTTAATGCTCCGCTAACGACGAGCCAGATAATCTCCGGGGGCTCATTTTGGACTTGTTTCTTCACGGGGCGAAATTCTTGAATGGTTCCCCCGCTGCGCGTCTCGTTGCGGTCCGCACTCGTCGAATTAGAGCGTACATTCGGAGAAAGGATTTGCTCTAATTCGCGCACCGAATCCTCCCGAGCGGTTTATTGTCCCGCGGGCCACGACACAATGGCCAGTGTCGGAGAAATGGCCATTGGTGAAGGCCCGAGATACGTCTATCGTTTTAACAACGGCCACGGAATCCTTTCGTCCGCGCTATCGTTCGCCATCCGGTTTGCAGATTCGGCGAAACCTGATCGTTCACGGGCGAACCTGCCTCAGGGTCAAATAGTAGAAAAGCACTTTCAAAAGCGTTCTGCGATTCAACGGACGAAATTAATCCTGGAAGAGATGCTGGATTGTCGGAGACAAAAAAATAAAGGAACGGGAGAAAGGGAGAGGAAATACGCCTGGACCGTATTCCGTCCTTCGAATCCTTTCAGAGAGAAGAGATCATTTAGAAATGATCACCGTTTATTTACAGCGCACTGCGTTGCAATAAAACGCGTTTAGGCAGGCTTTAGACGCACAGGGAATATTCATTGCTAGAGTCTATGTCTATATGTCCATGAGTCTATGTCAATATGTCTATGTCAATAAATTAAATTAAATTAAACTGAATCTATAATATACACGCCTATTGATGTCTATAAGTCTATATCTATATTTTCAGGCTTTAGAAGAAAAGGA
>NC_071981.1:2526220-2531853 GCF_026283585.1 Hylaeus volcanicus | reverse complement strand
ATGTCAACAAACTAAATTAAATTAAATTAAACTGAATCTATAATATAAATGTCTATTCTTGTCTATAAGTCTATATCTATATTTTCAGGCTTTAGAAGCAAAGACAATATTCACTGGTGAAGTCTATGTCTATATGCCCATGAGTCTATGTCAGTATGTCTATGTCAACAAACTAAATTAAATTAAATTAAACTGAATCTATAATATACATGTCTATTGATGTCTATAAGTCTATATCTACATTTTCAGGCTTTAGAAGCAAAGGGAATATCCAGTCTTAAAAATAGGGCCAAGATATTTTTTGTAGCATATATGCAAACACTTTGCATGCATTGCCTAATCTATAGTTTCACGAATGTATTGTACAATTGAAGCGACCGAAAAACAATTGCAGAAACCACGAGATCGTTATGCAATGAAGGGCAACCGCAACGTTCTGGAGTATCGGGGCCCCGAGAACGCTGTGAAACTATCGAATTGCAAATCAAATAAGAGGCCCCTTTGCGTGTCTAATCTTCCACCTTGAAATCGCGCTGGCCCATCTCATTTTTAATCAAACCTGATCGCTGGCCCGTGCAGACAGATCCTCTCGTGCATCGAACGGGGCAGATGATTCTCCACCACGCGCACCATCGCGAAGGCCCATTGTACTCCAAATTGGCTTTTTATGGCGGGTTAATATAACGTCGAAGACGTTTGCAATTTTTTTTTCACCGCGACGACCGACGATCGGTCCGGTGTTATTCCGTTCGTGGGAAGAGGAACTGGTTTCCCGTTCGACGCCGTCGAAATTTTTGCATAACTCGACTGCCGGCGCCGAAATCTTTAATTACCGCGCCAACCGCGCTGTAAACATTCGGGAATTTGGCAAAACTACGCGTTTCGAGGAAATTTTGGGATCGTTGGAATTCCAGAGGCTGGTTCATCGAATGGAACGAAATACAGGAAGATCGATAGTGCCGGAACCCTTGGATTATATTTCTAGATTCGTTTAGTTATGAATTAATTATGTAATGTTACACTCCAATTATTTTATTTGATAAACCTGTCTTTGGAATTCCAACACGTGAACAACTCGCATCTACATTGTTCTTCCTTGTCATTTCACAAAGAAGAAATCCACGGAACATCGAACGATTCCCAAAATTGTTCGAACCTCATAAAAGATGTCATACCCAAGCATAATAATGCGAACGACCACATACCCGGCGTTCCGTGCGCGCAATTTCTCGAAATTCGAGAGTGCTGCCTCGAGTACCTGGTAATCGTACTCCGAACTACGTCTCTCCGTCTCTGAAAGCGGTCGATGAGGAGAAAAAAAAAGAAGACGAAGAAGAAGAAGAAGAAGAAAAATTGTACCGTCGAAAGGACGCGTCTCTGCTGCTTCGCATGGCTTAACTGCTAAGGGTAGTTAGACGAGTCGAGGATGCATTCAGTGCCCGGAAGTGGGCGGAACTGCAGCCTGCGCTTCAGCATTGTATACAAGGACTCGGTTTTTCCCCCGCTCGTGCCCCTCCATCCCCCTCGAGGCATTATGCGCAAACGTTCGACGGCGAGACAGAGAAAAGAGAAGCGCCATAGGTACCAAAAGGACATTCGATATCCGTAATACCGTAATAACAAACGCAGCGTTTACGGCGGCGCGATGGTGGCTTACTCGTGAATCCGGGGAGAGAATCGCTCGGGGCATTCGTAACCAGAATGGTGACGTAAGCCTAACGTAAGAAGGAAATCGGATGTACGCGATTCCGAAGCCAAGTGGCTGGTTCGATGGGCACGAACGCATCATTGTGTATCGACGCTTGGGAATTTGGATGACCTGACCCCGGAAGTGGAGATCGGATGCAGGTTGAATCGTTGTATCGTTGAATCGGGCTAGAAAATATTTCGGTACGTGGCAGGCCTGGAAAATTGGGAACGGAGTTTGCCGGAGTCGCGGAGCTTCAGCATCGAGCAAAATGAGTATTATTAAGTGTTCGAATAGTTGCCTTGCTACAGGGTTCATAACGTTTTTGTATAGGAACCAATCTACACTTTGTAAAACACTAAATATTAGCGGATTCTATGATCTAGTTTCGTGAACGATTGTAAGTGCCAAATTCATTTCTGTAACCTCTAGGTGATGGCTATAAATATTCGTACCATCTGTGTTTATTACAAAAATTTATCTAGCAACAGGAATGCAATACAAAATATTGGCAAATAGCAAATACTTTTGTATTTTGTCTATGTCACTTTTGAATTAATTATTTTGTCTATGTAAACATACAGTCGGTCCCATAAGTACCTTCTATGTATGTCGATAAAATTTGTCTAAATCAAATAAAAGCTTAGATGTCTTCAAATAAATATTTCATTATATGTATATACCTAAACGTTACATTTATACATGTTTATAATGAAAAATTGATTTGGAAACATCGACCCTAACATTTCATTTAGACATTCTTAAATTTAAACTATTCATAACCTAGACGATATATAGGCCCATAAATATTCGTACCATCTGTGTCTTAGTAGTATTTAACCACTTTAAAATATACAGTATTTTTAAATCCCACTTCTATCGAACAAAGAATTTTCTCAGAGACTCACCTAACCATACAAGATACAAATAATTATGGGACTGACTGTAAGTCATAAAGTACCACCGAGTCAAACCTAACTACATATCATTTTTATTATTAACCCTCTAGTAAGGATCCCACGGGATTTAAGTCTATTTCTTTTCAATAACGTTCGGTTATTGAGGAGGATGGCGTTAACCTCACCCTTTGAACTTTACCATGGGGTGTGTGGGCTTTCGTTACGACTATTCGAAGATCGCTCGTGGAAACGGGCACACCCCGCAACACCCACTTCCCTTCCAGCTTGGATATGGGATACCCTAGACCGTAAGAAGTTAAATGGACATATTATTTTCTGGAAAGGACACTCGAGACTTCTACCCATGGCGAACACGTGCGCTGGGTGTGGAAAGAGACGGGGCACGCGCGGAGTACGTTGTTAGATTTTGAAAATTATGCCCGCGGCAACTGAATGCGAACAGACCGTTCGCTATTGCAACAGAATTTGTTGGTGCCTTATAGCAGCAATTTAAACTCTTTACAAAGGGGTTCGATGAGCCTCGGAATTCCTATAGTTTCATTTAGCACGCCTACGTTAGTTTGTTTCGTTGAAATTGGAATAACACTTGAACATTTTCCTTTCCTAAAACACGATTGCTTCTACCTTAACCACTTCGAAATCGATATTATTTTTAAATACCACTTATATTGTTCAAACAAGTTTCTCAGGGATTCATCATTTAAAATGATCACACTATACAAATTTGCAGTCTTCCTTTCTCTTTTTTCTGCAATAAACATATTTGAACATATTTCATCATTTCTTTCCCACGTTATTTCCTACATGATGAAACATTTATTTGGAACCTTCTACATGTAGAAGGTACGAATATTTATGTACCGATTGTATTTATACCAATATCCCCGCGCAAAATAATTCAGATAAAGTCGACATTTGAAAATATGATTAAATCCGTAAACCTGTTGTTATCAGACGCGCTAAAAGTGAACGTGTACCGTAATCTTTTTAATTCCACCTTGTTTGTCAACATCTCGAGCCCTCCCGTTTAATATTCCGAAGTCTCCGAGTAATTACTCGACGCAGAATTACAGCAAGCCTCTCGCGAAAGTCGGTTATTATCGATTTTATAGGGTGATTTCGAGATTGAACACGATAATTAGACGCGTTTGAAAGTTCGAAGGAACCTCCTGCTGTCGCTGGAGGAGTCGAGATTATCTTTCGCTTCCACGGACATGTCGACTTCGGTTCTTTTACAAGCCCCGAGTCCGTTCCGATTTAGGGCGTATCGCGCTGTAAAGAAGATTCGCGAACATCGGGCTACCGAAGTGGAACGCGCTGGTTCGATGCATCCGATGCTCCCTTATCGTAACGACTCCCGCTTCTGACGTTTGTCGCTACCTGTACGGAAACCTGGTCACGGAAATCAGGGCACTTAAAGGGTTTAATTTAAAGGGTCCGTACATTACGATACGTTGATGGAGAGACCCAAAGTCGCGCGAGTTTGAAGAAGCCATAACGTAAGTATATTACACGATCGTTCGAATCGCGAGAGACACGCGGGGAGTATATAAACTTGGAAATGCGAGGTCTATCTCGAGTATAAAATTAAACGTGCGAGATTATGCCGGAAGACTGCAAATTTGTACGGTGTGGTCATTTTAAACCAGAGCTTTCTAAAATATGTTAGGTTTGATGTTTCCAAATAAATTTTTCATTATAGACGTACACAAATGTAACGTTTATGTATATACATATAATGAAATATTTATTTGAAGACATCAAAGTTATTATTTAATTTAGTACGACTTGCACTCTATGGCTATATGAGTCTGAGAAAATTCTTTGTTCGATAGAAGTGGAATCTAAAAATAATTTTGATGGTACGAATATTTATGGGACTGACTGTATGACGAAATAATTCATTTAACACGTAAATAGATACTTATAAGTAATTTGCAGGATACAAAAGTGGAAGCGCATCGTGCGTGTTATAATCCACCGATTTCACTATTTTCCAACATTTTGTATCGCGTTCCCGTTGCTAACAAGAACACGATAAATCCCCGAATAATTTCAGAGCGTAAGACAAAGGAAGATAAATCTCTGATTTAACCAAGTCTCGCCGCGTTTCATTTATGGCTCGGCCAATTCGATGCCGCAATCCCTGGGCAGTTATAATTGGACAGAAACGCTTCGCCGAGTAAAAGAATGAAATTTCACACGAACACGCGAGGATACTTTTCGTACGTACGAGCGTCTGCATACGGTCAGCTTAAATCATTCCCGACTACGCCCCCGAATCCGCAGCCAGCCTTCTATACGTCGTCACGCGGTGCTGGCTCGGTAATTAACTGTAAGATTGCTTCTAATCGACTTCCGTCGATAAATCAGACGTATCGGTTCAAAGCTGGCGAGTAACTCGAGTAACCGCGCCGCCCTTTTCAGTTCCTGTTTGTTGTCGATCCCTGTCTGCTCTCGGTGTTCCCTTACCAGCGCGTTTACTTACCCACTTGCTACCCAGGAGTTCGCCAGATAGTCGCAAACAGGACACCCGAAAAACCGCCGCTCCTGGAAGGATTCCCTTTCAGCCTTGTAATTTCACCGTTTCCTTCTGGCCCAGGGATTGCCAACTGTCGCTCCGGACACTGTCCAGATCACTGTAGGCGATGGCGGTTCGTTAAAAATGTTTGAGCAGCACTTGCGGCTTCGCCCCGGGGGTGGATAGTCGAGGAAGGAGCTGGAACAGTTGTTCAATTTTATGTCTTTGTGGTAAATGAAGCTTTTTGGCGATTCACAAATATAAAGCAACCCCTTCGTACACATGACAGTGATTTAACACCATATTTACCGACATTTGTTTCTAAATATTTTCACCGTGATTGAAGAAAGTCGTAGAAATACTTTTTCTATGAAAATCAAAAATATTTTACTTTCAATTAAATTTAATAATGCCATGAATAAAGAATAAAGAATAAAGCTTTTTGGTCTACGTGATCTCCCATTCATACCCACGACAGTGACATAATCAATTTTACTATCTAATA
>NC_071981.1:2498755-2526210 GCF_026283585.1 Hylaeus volcanicus | reverse complement strand
TTTTCTAAAGTGGTACCATGGAATTTTTTGTTATCGGAAATGAGAATATTTATACTCGAGGGGTGAAAGTGCATATTCATCCAGCAATTATTGCTACCCAAATAAGATACTAAAATTAATTAAGTCACCGGTCCTATGCATGGGGTTGCTGATTCCTTTCACCCCTCGAGTACAAAAATTCTCATTTCCAACACGAAAAAGTTCCAAGCCACCACCCCAGAGAAATAAAAGAGTGAAAAGCATTCCCGAATCCAAACTAACCCGTTCGTCGTTCCAGTTTCCAACCGCAAAAAAATATCGCGAGCCAGGATCACGGAGTCTGTTCGCCGATTTCCGTGACCGGAATCGACGTCCGAGTTTGCCGTACTACGTCACGGCCGAGGGAGATCGCTAATCCGTATCAGGCCTTTTCCAGGATTTGCAGAAAATCGGAGTTGCACGCTCTGGCTGGCCGCCGAGGATGATCCTAAATAAACACGCGCACCGCCACACGACCTACATCCCCTCCACGCTTTGCTACGTACCACGGGCAACCCTCGAGCAAACAGGCGGCTACAATGCTGTGCATTGTCGCGGAAGGGCGGCAGGTTGGGGGCGCAGAGAAAAGGAGGGTTCCGATGGACGAAGGTGGAAAAAGGTGCCACGGCCGCCCTCGCCCGTTTCCTCGTCCCCTTCATGCCCCGATGGGCTGAATATGCCCTTTTCAGGGTACACGGTGTTATGTCACGACCTGTCTACTTTGGACTCCCGTGGGAGCACGCGGACGACGAAACGGGGGCAAAATACGGGAACGGCGAGAGGAGCAGCTTGCTCGGCTGCCTGGTATGATGGATGAGAGGAATCTGGGACAAATCGATCGGCACGGACTGTGTCTCCCAACGTTCGCGGCCTTTGAAAGTACATTCTGTATTTTTCGGGAAGCCTGCTCACCCGTTCCTCGCTGGATTCGTTTTTTTTTTCTTTCCCCTCTGGAATTCGCTCAACGAGACCTTCTCGTGCGCCCGTTGATTTCGCCTTTGAGAAAGTTCCTTTCCGTTCTGCTGACAGGCTACGGTTTATTTTTATGGATGTAGTACTCCAGACACAATGAACAGTCCTTTCAAAGATCGAGTTACGTTGTACCCGGTCTTTCTCTGTTTTCTCTTCATGTGTGTCTTTTCGAAATAAATGTTACGTGTACACGATTGATCTCTATAGAAGCGTCTCTTTTGCCATTACTTTGCCATTGGAACAAATATATAGAAACACCATTCATTTCGTCGTCCTCGAGGTAAGCGTTCCAACTCGAGTGGCCCTTTGTACCCGAAACGGTTTAATTGCATGAGAGGATACAGTTCGATTGGAAGGGAACGCGTTTCGAGATCAAGAAATTACTTACGGCCAACAATCGCGAGCACGATCTCCTCCGTGGATCCTTTCTCCGGAGGCTCGTTGATTCTTCGAGTGATCGTCGAGTCGAAAGAGAAGCGCTGGCCACGGTCAGGACCAGTTGCAGACGGCGAAACGACGTGGTTTCGTTCGAGGGACATTCGTCATTATTACCATTGACCGTTGGTCCTCGGGATCTACTCGTTCGGGTTCCACAGGAAGTGGGCCGGTCGGATCAAGGGCCTGGGCTGCCCTTTTCCATTTTAAGACGCTCCATTCAGGTGTAATAGTCAGTTAAAGACTATCCAAACATGAGATCCCACCGGCTGCCTCGATGAGCTTCCGTGCCCCTAAACTTTCTCATGGCAAACTTTTGTCGGGGTAGCGGAACTGACCCCTCGCCCGTAGCACGTTCCTCGCGGACATTTTTGCCGTCTCAATTTGCCTGGAAGGAATACTGTTTTCAACCCGCCATTCTGCGAACAACATATTATTCTGCTACCCCCTTTCCCTTTCTTCCCTTCATGCTTTGTCCACCCTGGCATATTTTGTAGGAGAAACATTGCGGTGACGTGTCATTTGTATCGAGTATGCACCACGAACGTTACTGAAATATTATCGAACTTTTCGCTTTAAATATTTTCATGGTGACAAGATAGTCATTGCTCTAGAATTATTTTATCTTTCTCCAATTCAAAAATAACTGAGAGCAAACCACGAATTTTAATTGAACCCTTCCCTTTCGCTTTAAATATTCTATTTTCATGGTGACAAAACATTCATTGCTCTGGAATTATTTTATTTTTCTCCATTTCAAAAATAACTGATAACAAACCACGAATTTTAATCGTACCCTCCCGTTTCGCTTTAAATATTCTATTTTCATGGTGTCGAAAAATTCTTTGCTCTGGAATAATTTTATCTTTCTCCATTTCAAAAATAGCTGAGAGCAAACTACGAATTTTAATTGAACCCTTAACCCTTTTACACCTGGCGTCCACAATTCAGGACACAACATTAAAAAATTACCGACGCTATCGTTTAGGACGAATGCTCTTATTTCTGCACACGAAGAAAGATCAGTTTTCCGCGAAAACTGCACTATTAGATTCTCTTTGTATTTCTTCCATACTAATTTTAGTCCAAGTTAAAAATGAAAATTACATTAGTGCACGGAAAAAAAAATAATTCAAGTCTGAAAGGGTTAAGTTACGTGTTTTTCGACATAGGTCCTCTCAATCGTAACAGACATTTTAATGTCATATTTAATTATTATTGTAGACATTATCATAGTGTAATGCACCTTGTCGACACTACAACTCCATTGAAAATAAATTGAATATCAGGGTTTCTCGTATAAAGACCGTTTAACTTAGCATATTTATCGTTGAAATTCTTCTAATCGAAAAAAAAAAAATAATTCAGGACCGAAAGTGTTAAACAAACCATCGCGAAGATGTCCCACCGTCGGCATAATTTTCTCCGGAAATTTATTTGCGTCTACTTAGCTTCCCCGATTTCGCAACGCGAATACGGAACGCGGACCACCCGCGTCCGCCTAAATGGAGGAATCATCTCGAGTGTATTTATTCACGTGATCTTCGAACAACAAACGTAGAAATCCTTAAATCCTAAATCAACCTGCTGCGAAGCCGAAACCGAAAGCAAACTGCAAACAAACGGGCGGCAGTGGAAACGTGAGGGTAGCCCCGTGGTCCAATCTGGCGAAAGTCAAATATTGGGTGACTAAATAGAACGTGCTTCTGCGGGCCATTTCAGTCATCGCGATTTAATGGCGGTGTGCTTCGCGGCTAATCCTATTTTATTATCGTTTTCAACGTTTATACGAGGAAATCCTCTTCCGAGCGATCCACGAATGGACGAATTAAGGGGTTATTCTGGTATGGATACGGAGAACCTCGGGCATTTTTATGGGACGCGAACAGTAACCGAACTTTCGAGCGCCGGGAAAAATAACCTCGACTCGTCCTTTTGGATATCGAGCACGTGCTGGTAATATGTAATTGAGCCATTCATTGCGCAAATCGATTAACTCCACGAAACAAAAAGTGGACAAATGCGACGAAATAATGTACATTGGTTTCTAAAATTCCGTTTGTAATATAAATTCAAGTATTAGGGGGGCCAGAAAGTAATTTCATTTCTTTTTAAATAGAACAACTTTATACTTTTACCTAGCGACCAAATTCTCAATACTTCTCAATACTTTCTGGTTCCCTTAATAAATATTGTAGAACAAATACAGATGTAGCTTTCATCTAACGGTATACAAAATTAATTAGAAAGAATAGCCAAGAAATAATCGTCAGTAACGTTACAATTTTTATGCGACTGGAGTTAATCGAATTGTGCAGGGAACGGCTCGATTAACCCCGTGTATGTAAAAGTGTCGCGTACATCAATTAACAGAATTTCGAATTTAAGTTTGATGCATTATAGAAAACTTACAGAAGTTGTTGCTGTTCCTCGTTCAGAAATTCAGTCGTCCACTCGCAAGTTGCATCGAGGGCGTCGTCCTGGTGCGTTTCAGAGTCTTCCCGGAAATCATCTTCAGCGAGCAATCTCCGTTCGCCTCGGCTCACGGTGGGCAAAGACACCTCAATCGGAGGTGTCGTAAAAAATGCTTTTCGCGAGTGCCCGAGGGAAGCTTTTAAGTCGGTCCTTATCTGAAACGACCTGGCTTCTCGCTGGCGGTAGTTTGGCGTCGAATGAGAGCGAACGAGGAAAAAGGAGGAACGAGGAGACATAGTAGCAGGGTCGTCGAGGCAAGACAATGACCGCTGTTCAAACACCGGACTTCAAACGGGTGCCGCGCACCGCGAGCAGTCGACGCCGTTGCGTTCGAGCGGCACCTCTGGAACGGAACGCATTCCCGCGGGAGTTTAAGGACATCCGGCGACTGAAATAACAAATATTTGTGCCACGGAAGGTTGCAGACTTGGCGAACCCTTTCATTTGTAACGACAAGCTCGAAATTAGTGCCGCGGCGAAGGGAAACGAAGTTAGTGGCTCTCTAGGAATGTTTTACTAGGACCGTGCTCCCCTTGGGGCACCAGCTACCACGCTCGCGATAAACCCTGAAATAACCAAGTCTTTGTAAACACAGGTGCAAATAACAACTGGTTCGACACGTTGACGAACACGATTACCTGTAGAAATTTTATTTCGCCCGTTCCTGCGCCGAGAAATTCGTGCGTGCCACCACTCCGAGGTAAAACATTCCGAAGTTCGGGGCTCGATCGACGTTTACACCAAACATGGAATAATCGGCGACCATTCTCTCTCGCGGGGCGACCGGCAATTGCGACGTCGAGAAAATTGCAGGAATGCCGGGAGAAGTGGGTCGATTATCTCTCGGCGTTCCGCGGCGGTTGGCGTCAGAAACGAGACTCGTGTTGCGAGTCAGTACGGACTCGTGTCCCGAGTGACTTAATTAACAGCAACGTTTGACTCTAACGAGAGAAGTGATTCCTCGTGCACAATGACAAGTATTGATTGCGTCCTCTGTCGCGGCAGCGCCGAGACTCCAGCGGGAATCTCGCCAAAAGTCGAGAAAACAGCTTCCAACGATTCCTTGTTTACGTGAATTATGCAACGAGGAGATGAAATGGACCACCTGGTTTGTATTCTGGCCCTGCGAAAGGAAATGATTCAATTAGATGTACTGAATGATGGGTTGATGTTATTGGACACGTTATTTAAAAATAAAAATGACACGTCTCTAAATATCATTTGAAAGTAACACGTCTTTGTCATTACATGGAATTTACCCTAATTATATGGAGTCTAAAATTAGAGCAATTATTAGATGTATTGAATGATGTACTGATGTTGTTGAACACGTTATTTAAAAATAAAAATCAATTTGACTGATCATAATGGAATTGTTCAAATTACTTTGAAAAAGATCTGAAGAAATAGTAGTAGTATCACGTCTCCATCACTACATGGAAATAACTCTCGTTACAGTCACTCCTATAAATATTCGTACCCTCTGTTTATTGAAGGAATTTGTCTAAATTAAATAATTGGTTTGATATTCTCAAATAAAGTCATAATGAAATATGATGATGTACATATAAATACGAATAAGCTTCTACATATTTATAACGAAAAATTCATTTGGTCAAATCTATTATTTAATTCAGACAGACTTCCTTAGTAGACGAAGAGTGTACGAATATTTAAGTGACTGACTAAACTAAACTAAAAGTTTAAAGTCTAAACTAAACTAAAAGTGAATGCAGTAATGATGTAATTACCGTGAATCGATGAATCGAGAATTGCTGTGTAGTTATGTACCGTGGCAATTCTCTGTTACGAGCTCTGTGTCGTTGAACCGTTCGCGGTTGGATTGTAAATGAGACTGGCAACGGTCGGCTGTTTTTTCTAAACTTGAAATATCGACAATGTCATGTTTACATCTAAGAGACCACATCTAGTCGAATTTCAGGCCAACGATTCCAGGGAGTGGGGATGACTTTGGCAAGGGAATTCCTTGTGACGCAATAACGATAAGAAAAACAGTACCGAGCCGCGTAAACAGAATTTAACGGACAATGTAATACCATCTAACAGCATCGTTGAAATTTGTTGACCGGCAACTTTAAACAGAAGCGACTTCGCGTCACCGTTACTTCGTAATTCGATATAAAATTAAGAGAACCTAAATAAACTGTAATAAACTTTATCTATACTTTACCAAAATTAAATGTTTTTCTCTTTCTTTTCTTTTTATGATTTGTAAATAATTATGTGATGTAGGTGAAAGTTCTTCCTTGTGTAAAAATTACAAGGAATAAGTTATCTATATTTTACCAACAAAATGAATTGAAACGAAATCTTTTACGTACTTTTTATATAACTATACAATTTTTATATATCGCCCTGGGTTTCGTCAATTGAAATATTAGACCCATTAATTTATTTTACGTTTTACTCCGTATCATGGAGTAAAATATTCGCTCGTTCAAACGGGCGAATATCCATTGGAGGGAAAGTAATACCAGAAAAATGGCGCTGGAATTTCCAGTAGCGAAATGAAATTTGGCAACGCGTCGTTGTTTGCCAGGCGTGGACGTTGAAGCGGCAGATTTCGCTGTCCACTTTGCCAATTCGCGACGGTTTTACCGTTCCTCGAACAATCTACAAACGAAGAAGTTCCCGAGCCTAAACACGGCTGGCTCCTCTCGAGGCTGCCAATTATTCCCTGCCACACGTCGGCGCGTTGATGGAACAGCCCGCGAAAGAGGCGTAGGGACGTGATAAATCTCCCTGGGGGAAAAAACTAGCTGCCCAAAAATATATGCAAGCTGTAGATGGATGGGTGGAGTGCAAGGGCGGTTCCCGGTGCCGAACAGTCTCGTCTTAGTTTGTTTCTCAGGACTTTTTTGCCCCTCCGTGCCTCTCTCTCTCTCTCTCTGGCTTCACCCTCTCGGCGTCCTTTCTGTACATTTTTTAGCGTTTGAACGATTAGGAGGGGGCGGGCGCTCGTCAGTCAAACCTTGAACTCGTTTCTGGCGTATGCAAATGGAGGGCCGCATTGTCTTCGACGTTCGACTTTCGTCGCTTAATGGCTTCGAATATAGCGAGCTAGAGCGATATCGTCGCCCTTCGAGGGCGGAGAACGTGCGACAGGGTGGCGGGTAGAAGATGGAGGTCAGACATAATTTAGGAGATAGGAGTGACATCATTTGGAATTATTGTTTCAATTTTTGCAGAAAATGATTCTCGCGTTTCTATTCTCTAGAGTGTAGGCGTTCCGAACCGATGCTTTGTCAGAAGATAAATAGCAGCCTGTGCTAACTTAGAGCAGCTCTATCCACTCGCCAAACAGGTAGGAATTAGCCGAGACTAGGGGCCAGTTGTTAAAACGCGCCGAAAACACGAATAGACTTAGTGTAGCTCGTGCAAATACAGTTGAACATACAAGGTTCAAATTTTCTGCTAAAAACCAGAACAATTTTCAAACGGTCGCTTTTTCGGACTTATTATTAGCTTGTCCCAAAAGTTTCTTTCGCTTTATTAATAAATAATACGTGCACTATAGTTTATGTATTATGTTACATTACTGAATTGTCCACGATTCATTTCGCTCCATTACTGTTACAACATGAATATATATGAAATTAGATTGTCTATTTATATAAACACGACCACATAAAATAATTGAGTGCAACTCGCGGAAGAAACTTTCGGGACAACCTAATATTAAGCTACACGTTGTATATTATCTTCGGTATTCTCATTCGAAAGCACTATTAATTTATTCTAAACATGCCTAGATTCGCATCTTTGCAAAGTGAATAAATCTCCAAAAATATCCATAATAACCCATATCTACAATTATTTCTCCTTTTTCGTTGATGTCTTCTAATAGCACACACGGTATATTGTACCTAATATTCGTGGAATTGTTTCCTTTGTATTTACATATCCGAAGAAGGTCAGTAGTTAACTAGAACCGTTGGGTTTTGGTTCTTACACTGTTTTTGTATTTTCGAAGGAGTCCTCGTAGCAGCAGCAGTCTTTGTTTGCGAACGCTACGTACACGTACGAGAGCGAATAATGTAAATACATATAATAAGGACTTCTCAGTGGCAGTGGTCGACCCCGTATTCGAAGCCAGTTCAGTTGAGAATTTTCATTTGAGAGCGACAGTTTCGATCGGGATGAACGTAGTGGATTTTACGAAGGAATTTACGGAGCTGATTAGTCGTTGGAAGAGGCCCACTTATGCAAACGTAAAGTATATGATACGTTTATATATAATAAGTGTATATATAATAATGATTTTTCTAAAAGCTGTCCGATTTCGCGTAAAATATTTTCTATCGAGAACGACGACAAATCCGTGTATCGGATTGTACGTGTTTTAAGCGAGAGCTCTACTAAAAATGCTGCGATATTTGTAAAGTATCACTGATCAATTTTTATTACATCGAAGTGAATTCTATTCTGCGTTTGAAATTTGAATTATTTTTAATAACTGAGTCGCTCTTAATTCTTTCGAATTGCGAACTCGGGCACAGTTCTTGATCGATGATCATTATTTTTTAATCAAGTTTGAGCGAACAAAACGTATTTATCAATGCTATATTCGAAAGTGTTAGATGGATAAAGTTTGAACGTTTCGATAGGAAGATGGCAGCCAGTCCCTGGTAGTAACGAACGATAAATTGTTAAACGCGATACAAGATGTGCTTCAAGTACAGCTGGGAGTGAATTTGCGAATGCCTGACTATTCTTCAGTGAAGACACCTGCGACAGGAATCGCAGTATGTACTCCGAACGCACCTACGATCTTAAAGCCGGACATCGAAAGTGGTGGCTATTTGGCGAGGTAGGTGATCTGTTTCTGAAACTCTTCGAACGTTGCAATTGCTATTTTAATTATAAATTTATTCTTTTAGATTCGGATCGCTGGATACTTTGATGCTATCGTGCGAATCCAAGAATATCTTCAGTCCTGCCACCGAACCACCGAAAAGTGGGGGAAAGATGGAGGTCGTTGAGAACAAGGCAAGTAAATATAATACATAAGTGATCTGTACTAAAAAAAAAACTTCCTTTCTTCTGTACGTGCTTACTTTCTTTGAATATACAGTTTGTATAGTTTGAGAATTTTTTGAAGTTCCTTAGTGGTTGCTAATCAGACAATAGATATTTAAAGTTTAAAAACACTATCGTAAAATACGTATATTTCTACAATTTTCAGCGAGTCTTAAGATCCGACAAAGTAAATCACGCAAACTCCGCCAAGAGAAGCGACACGTTCGTTCGCGAAGAAGCTAGAAAGAAATCAATGAATGGCGTCGTGAACCAGAAGGGAGACGATGGTTCCCCGCGAAAGGAGCCAGTCATTAACGATCTAAAGAAAATCATAAATGATATGCTCGTGCTACGAAGGCACGCAGCGGACGTCGTATCGAAAATCGACGACATGAAGCAGGTAAAGTAATTTATTATTGACCCGTGTTTAAAAAAGGAATATATATATATAATGTAATGAAACTTGGAGAACATGTTTTACATACAATCAGTGTGAGAACTATTCGTGCAGCAACCAATTTAAAATAGAACTGATAAGAGAAGAAATAAGAAGTTAACATTAAAAGTAATAGACTTTAATTCGTGCGAAATCTACTCTAAAAATATGTAGGAATGTCGGGCATTTTGCAAACAAGCAGTTGATATCTTCCATATTTGCCAAGGAAATACTTCCAAAAAATTACAATATTTACTTGAATATATGTATAAAATGTTCTCAAAGTTTCATTCAGTTATGTACATTCGTTTCTTGTTAAAGAAATTCATGCAAATCATTAAAAAGAAGTCCTAAACCTATTTCACCTTTAAAACTACTTTTCCTACAATTTCAATGACAATTATTAAAACAATTTCTAACACAGAGAAATCTTAATTCTACAGAAAGTGTACCCACAGACGATAAAGCCTATTCGGCGCCTGTCCTCCGTCGGCGTTTATTCCAGCACGAGTCGTACCTCGACGCTGACGAGACCACCTCCATCGTCGAAGCATCGAAGATCTACTTCCGGTGTTCTGGGCACACCCACGTCTTCGAAATTGAATCTGGCGCCTCCAACAGAGAAGAGCATCCCTCTGCAGAAGCGCAAGAGCACCTAAGATCGCGACAAATCTCTACTGCGGACTTTTTAATTACCCTAATCTTCGATACGCGTCAGGAGAGCGTAATAATGTACAGAAATCGAGTCAAGGACTCACTTCCGGTTCCCTGGACCGTGGTTACGGATTAAGTTAACAAGGACTCGAGGTTAGGCGTCGATGAAGGGACGGGAAATTGGGGCTGCGTTTGCGTGTTGAACTCCATACGGAAGCTCGAAACGAAGAAAACGAAAGCTAAAGAACTCGAGAGATTACGAAGTCGGATGATCAGGTTATGTTCTACTAGTGACGTGCGTGACTCTGCGGTTTCGTTTGCTAAGACCGCTGATAGATGCCAGAAAACGCATCGACCCGATATCGCGTAAACCAGCACGGACGTTCGATTTTATCATAGTTGAAGTTTCGATATGCCGAACGAGGCAACCTAATTCGGTCATGCGTCGAAAAATTCGCGTCATCGATGAACTTCGTCGAATCACCGTATTCGTCGTTTCTTCCCGCTCGGCGTCGAATTGCTAATCCGTTTTCGTTTAAGGATGTGTTTACATTAATGTACGTACTTTCTTAGACGAAAATGGTAATTCGATGTTTGGTTGAAGAGAAGAGGAACGATGATTCGATCGAATTTATCGATGACGCGTGTCTTCTATCACACGATCGAATTAGGGTACCTCGATTTCGCATATCGAGAAACTAAACGATGATTAAAATCGAGTCTGTACTGTTTTTCGCAATATCGGGTCGCTGCGTTCTTCTATCGACTATCAGGGGGTCGACGCAACGAAACCGCAGATACAGCACGAAATCGTTAGAATGGAATCGAATTGTTGCACCGTCTATGCTCTCTCGAATCTCCGCGCTCTTCTCTCATTTTAAGTTCAGGTATGGCGCTCGGTACGTGAACAAGTTCTCAATTTATCGTTGAGTACTCGGCAGTTAACTGTGAAGCCTTGTTAGCTTAATTCCTTGTTACGTGATTGATGGTAGTGATATTAATTTTATATTTCGGACTAGAATCGATACTTATAAAAATAGGTAGTCTTGCGTAGGATGGATTTAGGTATAATAGGTGTATTTCTTCGAGTTCTCAATGTTTCGTTTATGATCGAGTCCTTTTTAGAATACAATTATTTTTAATTAACTTGTTTGATTCTTCGAGCAAGATGACGCTTCTTGGAATATCCTCGTTAATTTCGATTCTCTGAATGGTCTTGTTCGATTTTCTACTTTGATATCTGTCCATTGTGTAACTTTTTTAAACACTTCCCTAGCACCATTAGACTTGTGTTAATATTCTGCGATTCCTGCGATCTGTCTCCGATATTTAATGTCTTTTTTAAACGTCCTGTGTTGACTTGTACAGAATTAGGGTCGTTCTCGATATAGTACTTCAAAAGTTTGATGGTAAATACACAGTGAGATCTTGAGCTTTAATTTGTACTGTCCGGAATTTTGTATATAATATTGTCTGGAATTATTTTATTGACCTGAACAATTACTATCGACTTTGTTATTTAGTGTACATTTACTTCTCGTACACAATTGCTTGAAATATTTAATAAACGATAGTAACGTTACGAGAGAATGTACTAGTGCATCCTCCCCACTAATTAATTAATTTATATTCAACACCATCCAATCACTCAATCACGAATGAACATACTAAGAGTACATACCAAGTAAAATTATTTTTCACCCTCCGGATCCGATAAAATGCCAACGAAACGTTTCAATTATTTGTATCGCGTTTCGATGAAGTTGCATCACCGCGGTCTCATGCGCGTACTTTCGAAACTCGATCGGCGGCTCGACGTGGGTGAACATCGACCGCGGGCGGTGCTCTGGATGATGCATTTTCGTCGTCTTTTTTCCCTCGTACACCTTGCGTTCCCGAAGCTGCACCGCGTTGCAGAAATGAGAGCGGCGGGAGGCGAAAATTGTTAAGCCACGGTTCGTTGTTTGATCGCGGACGAATTCTAGCCCGGAGCGTCGCCGCGGGCCACCGTCGCCGATCTGTGTGCAGATTCCTCTCAGAAATGGGCGTGAAGATCGATTTTCTCTTTTTAATGATTTATCGCCGTGATTTCGTGAGCGGTCCGCGTCCTAAGATTTTAATCGACCGGACACTGGCACCGGTTCTCTTCGATTCATCATCGACCCACCGCGGGCACAAGTACCCCGAAATACGGCAGTTTGTTGCAAATTGCGATCGAAGACAATTAAAGAGTACGTGCGGTTGTCTTTAGTAGGTTGGGGAGAATTTGTAGAATTTACGGTGAATAAGTAACGGAGTTTCTGAAAATACCTTGATACACTTTCCAAGAAAAATTGCGGTGGAGATAACTAGAGAATGCACTGTTTAGTCTGAGAAGGTTAGGCAGAATTGATAGAATTTACAGTGTACGATAAGTAACGAAAATAATAATAATCAAAGTAGATATTCTTTCCCATCCAGTTTCTTAAAATACCATCAATCAACAAATCATTTCTTCTGTAATCACATTACCAACAAAATACCTGTGCATCTCCTCGTCAAAGCCAAGGTGTTAAACAAGCATCAAATTGTAAAATGACCACATTCCTGAAGTTTCCTCGCGGACACGATAATCTAGCCTGCTTATATCCTCATTTTCGAGCTAATTTCCATAATATTTCCTGTAAAAAGCGAGCTCCGCTTTGCGGGACCTGTCGAGAGGACTACATCAGCGGTATCATGTCATCAGCTCGGCCAATTCGAATACTCTTATTAATATTAATGAACAAATACTTTTTCTGGGAGCGACGTGGACTGTAATGACACGTTCCCTCGGTCGCCATTAATACCGGCCCGTGATCATCGCGGTACCCAGCTGCCACTTTGTCCAGAAACGTATTTGCGGCGCGGCTCCGCGTCTTTTTGCCACTCACGAACCAACCCTTTTCTTCCACGCTGCTCACCGCGGACGAACGAGCCTCTTCTTCCTCCCCGCGAACGCGAGTCGTCCGCCTATCCTGTCCTATCCGACGGAAGACGTTTCGGGGGACGACCAATTTGCCCGGCAAAAACGGATCGCATCTTTCAAAAACATACTTGCGGACGGGGGAAAAAGCGTGGCAAATTCGGGAAAGGACGACGGGCGCACACGTGAACGCGGAATTTTTACCGTCTGGGACATTTAACACCCTCTTCCATTTATACCCCGTACTGGCGTGGAGAGATGAATCCTATAAATCATAAAGCAATTCGCGCTAAAAGGCTCGGGAGTTCGTTGACTTCGATTTCGGACACCTGCGACGAGTTCGACAGGGGAAATTTTTGCTCCATTTGTGCGGCTAGACTGTGATTAACAGATTAGCAGGACTTTTCTCGCGGGTTATCGAATAAATTGAGTTTGGAAGTGAAGGGATTCAGAGACGAAGGGAATGATATAGAGGAATATTTAGGAGAAATATTGCTCCTATATAGAGGAGAAATTTTAGTGATATCGTCAGTAAAAATTTCGTACACAATTTTTTCAGGATGATTGACAAACTCGATGGACATTTATGTAGCTTAAAATTCACATTTATGTATACATTTTTGAGATATTTGTACTATTAACGACACGAGATTTAGAACACAGCATTCAGGATCTGTACCATTTTCAATAAACATAGAGGGTACGAATACTTGTATTGACTGACTGTATGTTCATATTGCGAAGGTGATATACCAATCTACCAAATATGTATCAAACTCAGCTGTAATGCAAGAAACTAAATTACCATGTAAACATACATTTTGCTCTCTGGGTTAAACTGCTCATAAACTGATGAATTCCCTTGTCAGCCATGTACCATCAAGAAAAACAACCCCGCAGCCGCCACAAGAATTAACCAATAATACCCGCCCTTGATACAAGGGTAATCGACCACTCAACCTGTTGAGCCAATCCGCTAAGTAAACCAATTGCACGAAAAATCTCCAAAGAACTGCTGTACCCCTCGACCGTTTAAATGAAGGAAAAGAGCGCAAGTATCCGATCACGCGATCGCCGTTGCATCCCCAGACGAGCCTGCAATTTGGCCCCCGAGTTGCAGGCTACCTTGGCACCTGTTATCGAAACGCGAGATCTATGATTCGCATGCAAAGTCGAAACGCTTACAGGTAGCAAAAAGTCTCTCGTTCGAGGCTTGCTCGTTGCAGCCCCTCGAGCGGAATCTCTGCGGCGAATCAATGAGAAACAGGACAACGGAAGGGAGAGGGGGGCCTCGAAGACGTAGCAAAAAATGGGTGGAGAATAGGAGCAGCCAGGATTCGGTAAACGCTAGTTTGGCGCAACCTGCGGCCGAAGGGGGGCGCCCGACCGGGGGAAAGATGATTACACGTGTCTTTTTAACACAAAAGGCTCGAAAACCAACACCGTAATACGACGGGGTGCCCGGCGCCTTGTAATTCGCCGCGTCCATGCCGGGGCATGGTTTCGTGATGAGACAACCGTTCTGAAAATTGCGATAGTCGCTACTAAAATAAGGCGAGATTGGCTCCGTGCCTTGGGACCGCGTCGCCGTTGACGGAGGCCCCCTCTCCTGGACGAGTTATTATTTGCTTTTGCCCTGGGCGACGATCACGGTGCTTATCGTGCCACCTCGGATGCAACGGTGGGTGCGTCACGCCCAATACGTCCCTGCAAAATAAAAACAAACTCTCTTGTTACCTGGAAACGCGTGGGTGCTACGATTGAGGGAGGGGGGCTGTTGCTTTTCGGGGGGGAAAATTTAGCGAAAATTAGAGAAAATGCGAAGTTGGAAGTTGGAAGAAAGTTTGGAGATATGAGGTGTACATTTAAATGTAAGAATTCTGTAAGGGTAGATATTTTAGTCATTTTTAATAAAGTGATTATATATTGTCTATTTTATTGTCTATCGTATATTTGTCTGATCATATATTGTCTGATCATATATTGTCTATCGTGTACTCTCTATCATATATTGTCTATTTTATTGTCTATCGTATATTTGTCTGATCATATATTGTCTGATCATATATTGTCTATCATGTACTCTCTATCATATATTGTCTGTCATATATGTCTATCGTACAATTGTCTATCAGATAATTGCCTATCATAATGTCTATCATATATTGTCTATCATGTATTCTCTATCATATATTGTCTGCCATATATGTCTATCGTACAATTGTCTATCATATAATTGTCTATCATATAATTGCCTATCATAATGTCTATCACATATTGTCTACCATATACATCTATCCTATAAATTTCAAAAAAGTGACTACCACACCAGCCAAGCGTCTATCGTAACAGCTAAATCAACACAGAAGGGACACATTCCCCCCCGAACCCTATCGCTACTCCAGCCCTCGGGGCAGGATTCCGTAGCTCCATAAAACCGAAACGCTCTCCAAAAAATGAATATCGAGGGTCTCGTTTTTTGTCAGCGTCCCATTCAATCCAGCGACCGTGATTCACCGGGCAGGTTCGAAGGGGGGCTAGAGAAGCGCCGCAAAAAAAGGTGGGCGAAGGCGCGAATCGAGTAAATTGTTAGGGAAGGCAAGCGGGGGCCGAAGTCGAAGTCCGGCTGCAATTTCGGCCCCCGGGGCCAGCGGCGCCTCTGGAACGATAATTGATATCACCTGCCATGTAAATATCGGTTATCGGTGAGGGCCCCCGTACCTGTCGGTGGAAAAAAAGCCCGCCTAGATGAAAATTACCGAATAACCGACGGTGAGATAATTACGTGTTGGTTTTGGAAAAGGGCGAAGCACCGGTTAATTCCACGCTTCGCGACCCCGCGTGTAAAGGCCGCCTCGATGATTTTTTTCTATTGGAATATTGGCCCCTGGTGGACGAAGGTGAACTTGAATCCGGTTGCCACGGTGTGGATTACGAGTTAGATGTCATGGTGATTTTTTAGGAGGGTTCAGAAGTTAGAAATAATTCGAGAGAGACCGTCCTTGAGCTTGTTGTGCAATTAACCCTTTTTGCTAAGCTTAGATTGATTTCCAAAACGAGATCACTAATTTGAGAGTTGAGAATCTAACCCAAACCTAAGCAAACATTATTCTTGATTCGCTGCGTCAAACCTAGTGGTGATCGAGAGTCACCTGCAATGTATTTTCACTTTCCCAAACATTAGATGTCCTGGTGATCTTTTGTAAGGGTTAAAAAGTTAGAAATAATTCGAGAGAGACCGTCCTTGATCTTGTTGTGCAATTAACCCTTTGCTAACCTTAGATTGATTTCGAAAACGAGATCACTAATTTGAGAGTTGAGAACCTAACCCAGACCTAAGCAAACATTATTCTTGATTCGCTGCGTCAAACCTAGTGGTGATCAAGAGTCATCTATTTTCACTTTCCCAAACATTCAGTTCCCCTATCAAACCTCGCTGCACACCTTCGAACTATTCAAAGCAACACCCAACGTAAAGAACTCAGCGCCTAGCACCACGCGTATCAAAATACACACTCGACTATCGTCAAACTATACTTTGAGCAGCCCACGGATCACACTAGTCCAGAGTTTGTGCGTCTGGAACGCATTACCTGATTGCTGGGATTGAAATAATCATACCCCCAGACGCAGCACCGGTGTAACCGTACCGCTCAGCATCTTCGAATCAAACGAGATCATCTCGAGATCCTCGACGAGCCGTACGTACGAGCGGAGCGTATCGCGATGATTTGTGCTTGGTCGATAACGGAAACCGTACGTTACCAACGCCTACTGTTTCGTTTCCACTGGAACGCCTATTCATAACGCGGTGCCGCGTTAACACCTCGCAATCGTTGGTATCTCCGAGACAGCGGCGTATCTCGTCGGGGCTCTCAACACCTTCCTTATCGATGCTCTCTTTTACACTCCTATAATGACACGTTGCCAGATCGCCGCGGGCCAGTAGCCACGGCGATGAAGTAGACCTGGGAACGCGTTTGTTTAGCAGCCGGATAGATTCACTCGGCCACCGAGCAGACACTTTTTCGGCCAGCGTGAGACCCTAGACTGGTTTAGGTCCGCTGTATATTTAAACTCAGCCCTAAATTTTATTTCTTCGCGTTGCGATTCGGCCCTCCGTGCGAGATGTTTGCTTTGTTCCAGATTACCCCTTGGCTCCTTGGAGAGACCGTAACACCTCGACATCTCATGGTGTCGAATGGTAACAGAGTACAACTATTTGCCACAGGTGCGTTGAAACTTCGAGAGGAGCTAAAGTTGTAATCAACAGGTAGGTGGGGGAGTTCCACGTTGTATTTGCTTTAGGTGATTTACAACTTTGCGAGGAGCTAAGCTTCGGCGAGTAGTACCTAGGAGGGTGTATTAACTTGTGACTGCAGGCTCGAGTTCTTGATTTTAGAACGAATTGCAAGGAGTGAAGATACCTTACGATTCTCTGTTCATTTCGATTCTGAGAATATCGGAAGATCGAGAATCATCTTCCTTCGAAGTTGAAGATACAACCTTCCACTGTTCCTTAATTTCATTAAATCCTTTACACGCCTTTACAAATCAATATCATGCACTTGAAAATTACTATGAATAGCCCTGGTATAGACTTGAATTTGTTTCTTTATTTATTTATTTAAATTGCTTTACTTAAGTAAATTTCAACTAAAACACTTAAAAGCTGCTGCTAACGAAATTGAAATATAATTAAACATCCTTGATTTCCACGCGACGGTGGATCTGAATCTCCAATAAACATGTAAAACAGGCAATTTAGCCGTAGGAAAAGTGAAACTTCTGTTTTCTACAGTCTTTCCAACCGGTCGACGTTTTAATAACGGTGGTGCGTGCTTTGGAGCGCTACAACCTGTAATTAAAGACGAGGCGAATTTCGACAGACTGGTTGCTTTCCCAAGAAAGCTCCGTCACGGTGATATCGAGGATCGAGCCACTGATCGATCTCCTAGAGAACGGAGAGATCTCGCGGCGATCACGCGCCACGACGAAATAGATGGAAAAGGTCTTCGACGTCGGCTTTGATTTGGGTCGACGAAGTCGATTCGATGGCCCGATAACGAAAGTGCTCGAACGGTAGTCTGTAATTAACCACGTTAAGAGAAGAATTTTCGCTCGAGACGGCAGACAGCTGCATTGTGCCCTCTCTGGGAGTCTTTTCACCATTCGTACGTGATAAGCTGCAATTAAATTGATTGGCTCGCGGAATTCAGCTGCGGCGAACGCTCGCTGGAATATGCATTTACGCGAGGGGCAAAGGTGACCGCGGAGGAAACTGACATAGAGCTGGTAATGCGCAAAAAGCGGGACGAACCTTGAGTAGGTACGTCGAGACAACTAGTAATCTACCTACAGTGCGCACCTACTGTGCGTGCTTCTTATCTCTCGAATCGGGGCTTTCCAGATTGATTCCTGGACCTTGGAGAGTTTTCTTGTACCTCATCTTTGCTTCGGAGGCAAAGGTGAACAATGGTGGTTGCTTGTAGATAGGTAATTAACATTTCAGTTGATACTTGGTAGTTTTATCGAGACGTCTACGTGTCAGTTTACGCCTATTACTTCCAGGATAGGGAAATCGGTGCTCGAAGAGGGATCAACGAGGGATCGACGAGGGATCGACGAGGGATCGACGAGGGGTTGGTCGAATTAAAATATTCATTGCCTCCCGATGACGTTGAAATAAATTTAATCGCTCGCCGCGTTACATCGCAAAGTGTCCAAAATCCTCTTTCAACAAACACGCCTCCGCGCGCGGGTAGGCGTCCGAAAAGATCGTCGAAGCGTTCCCATAAAGTACCTGGATACCGCTATTTATGGCAGCCTAATTAATTCCTATGTATTTTCGGCCAATTCTCATGCAAAGCATCCCCCTCCGCGCGTGTCTTTATGGCTCTTCATGAGATATAAATGATCCGATAAAATGTTTAAGCGTCGACGAACACCGTGCCAGGGATTCGTGCTGCCAGGACGCTATTATTATAGAAGAATAAAACTGTCGTGAGGCCGCGGGAGACACGTTATAGCCGCCTCTCTCTTCGACCTCATGAATATTCATAACGGAGGTAACATTCTTAGAAGCATGGACCGATTCGCTGTTTATTTCACGAAACTCACGGCCCGGGAGGCGCCTGCAACCCTCCCCACGCTCTGACCGATATCACGATCCTGTAACTTAAAAGCGAAACCGCTAAACGAACCAGCCTGACTCCTTATTTTTAATAAACACGTGGCCGTACAACCGGGCCCCCAAAATTTCCTCGACGATATTAAACCGACAACGTCCGGACATTAATCAACCCCCATTTTCGTGTTGGTAGTCCCTGTCCTTCGTGGATGTTTGTTTTCGCGTGTTCCTCCTGGTCCTGCGATCTACGAAATTTTACCGAAACTTCAGCGCCAAAGACGAAAATCGTAAAATTAAAATTCAAGATACTCTACAGGTAACACGCCCAGAAAGAACATCAGCCCCGATTTTCGTGTTGGTAGTCCCCGCCCTTCGAACCGTGGATGTTTCTGCGATCTACGAAATTTTACAGCAAATTTAGCGCCGAAGATGAAGATCGCAAAACTAAAATCCAAGATATTCTACAGGTAACGCGGCCAGAAAGAACAAAAATTGAAACTAACAAACTCAACGCAACTCAACTCAAAATCGTAGAACCAATAGAACGCCATGAATTGACTCTATAGCGCAACAGGTCCCCTCGATCCTCGATCCTCGAGCTACTTTTAGTCCTAGAAGGGTTTGTTCACTACTTCTACTCAGTATTCAGCGAAATGCACACGGATTTATAGACCAAGCCCGACGCTTTGCGAGGTCCCGTAGCCTTTAATCTGCCGGCGGACACAAACCCATTACAGATGGCTTGCGTGTATCCGCGAAACGTTGCGATGCACGCCGCGACTGACACGGATGCGAAATTTCCCCAAGAGTTCGCGTACCTCCTTCGCCGGATCCGGCGATTCCAGGACCGTGGAAGGAACGCGATCGTGGCTGCTCCTTATTATTCCACGTACGCTAAGCCCGATACGTACGTGCGCAACGTATCGCACCGTGGGAAGCCCCGTACGCCGATGGAAATGCTAATTTTATGCGATTCCTTCGAGCCCGGCGCTCGGAAACGTAGTTACGCAATAAAATCGGCAATAATTGTGAGAACGCGTTCTCCGACGCTCGGAGGGGTACACTGGATGCGTGACGCGACGTCGTTATGGATGAACGGGGTCTTAATTTCTTGATTGGTGATCTGAACGCTAAACGACGTTCAATCATTCAAGTTGGGGAATTTCATACACAATTGCGTGGTAATATAATTAAGGTATGTAGTCTGAAAGCTCGGTATCTCAGTTAATACCGAGTACATACTGGCGAAAATAATAAGATTCTGAAGCTGTATCTCGCTTACGAAATTTATATCGTTAGGGCGAAGATAAAAATTGCAAAAGATGTTTCGAAATATCAATGTCGTAAATACAGTCAGACTCATTAATATTCGTACCTTCTACGTCTATTAAAATTTGTCTAAATTAAATAATAAATTTGAAGTATTCAAATCAGTGTTTCATTATAAATATGTATATGGATAAACTTTACACTTGTATATGTATAATGAAAAATTTATTTGGAAACATCAAACCTATTTAATTTAGGCAAATTCCTTCAATGAACACAGAGGGTATGAATATTTCTGGAACTGACTATCAGATATAGAATTTCAAGTGACGTGAATCACGTATTAATAACAATATTTAAACCTGTCTCCTATAATATACAAATTCAAAACTATTATTCAACAATCTACAAGTATCGTAAAAATTCTTTTATTATACACACGCCCGCTGTAGACCGTTACAGATGCAAGCAAGGTACACTTCCCTTTATTCCTCTAATTAATTCCAGATACAGAGACCGACTAATTAGCTTCAATTAATAAGTATCTCCCCGCTTCATTAGACTCGCGTATTTGAATCTCCGCGCCCGTACCCTTTGCACTAACGCCGCGGCGCGCCACCGCGCGGCAATAGTCGGAACTGATTTTTCTGGAAAGCGCGGTTGTTTGGTCGTTGCACGTGCGGAACATACCCACCGCCGCCGTTAATTTCGTAATAATTTGCAGTGCGCGGCGATTTACGAGCACCTCAAGACGCGAAGTGTATTTACCTGAGGTTCCAGGCACCGCTTACCTGTTCGTTTGGGGGGAGACACGTGACACACGCGAGTGGCACGCGCGGCGCGCGCTCGCCTCCTCCGGTGGAAGAACCAGTTCCTCGTGGAATAGAAATAACGCTCCCCACCTTCCTCGGCGACCGCATGCAGCCACGATGACCCTCATTGCCCTTTGAAATCGCGGTTCTAGGTGATCCTAGGTAAGCACTTTAGCACGATTTAACACTTTGCCATCCGCGCGTCTAATCGGGCTTCTTTTGTTTCGCGCCGCCATTTGCTCAATTGCGTTGCGTATGCACTGTTACCAACTTTGCGTCGCGTCGTGAAATTAGCATTCGCTAGACAGTTTTCGCGGGAACACGTACAACGCGGCATCACCGGACGACATAGTGTTAATTAATCCATTCGAAAGTAAGGATTCTACATGTGATTGTCTCCAGAAGCGTCTCCTTCTGATTTAGCTTGAAAATTTCGTTGTTGAAGGTAAGATTAATCTCTATAGAAAACATTATAGAGTAATATGTATGTACTGGTTGCATTGACATTTTTATTGTTAGTAAGCCTGGTAACAATAGGTTGAGATAGATGCTTCTACGCGGTGTATGATAGACAAAAGAAATTAATTTGAGGTTATGTTTTCCGAGATTCATAAAAACTGAATAAATATATTCATGATTACTGCTCTAAAGATATAGAAGCATCTATCTCAACGTATTGTTACAAGGCTTATCAACAATAAGGATGTCAATTTACGAGTACGTACATATTACTTCTACAGGGTGTCCCAAAAATGTTGTAACACCGTGAAAGAGGTGATTCAGGAGGTGATTTGAAACAACTTTTTCCTTAGCGAAAACGTTGTACGAGGCTTCGTTGAGGAGATATTAACGGAAAACACTGACCAATCAGAGCGCGAGGTTCCGGTTGAGCGTAGGCTACACGCTAAACGGCTGCGCTCATACGCTACCGCGGCCGCTCCAACGGAATCCTCGCGCTCTGATTGGTTAGTGTTTTTCGTTAATATCTCCTCAACGAAGCCTCGGACAACATTTTCGCTAAGGAAAAAGTTGTTTCAAATCACCTCCCGAATCACCTCTTTCACGGTGTTACAACATTTTTGGGACACCCTGTATATACAGGGTGGAGGTGATTTGAAACAACTTTTTCCTTAGCGAAAATGTTGTCAGAGGTTTCGTTGAAGAGATTTTAGCAAAAAAAACCGACCAATCAGAACGCGTGAATACCGTTGGAGCGCCCGCGGTAGCGTATACTCGCGCTCTGATTGGTCGGGGTTTTCCGTTAATATCTCCTCAACGAAGCCTCGTACAACGTTTTCGCTAAGGAAAAAGTTGTTTCAAATCACCTCCCGAACCACCTCTTTCAATGACCTCCACCATTTTTGGGACACCCTGTAGAAGTAATATGTATGTACTCGTTACACTAACATCTTTATTGTTGGTAAGCCTTGTAACAATACGTTGCGTTAGATGCTTCTATACTTTTACAGCAGTAATCATGAATTTATTTATTCACTTGTTGTGAAACTCGGAAAACATAACCTCAAATTAATTTCTTTTGTCTATCATACACCGCCTCCAAATATTTTCCTGTCGAGACACGTCTTCGTATTGTTGAAGGCAAATGGGATATTGTAAGGGAAAGTCTCGGGTCGTATTGTTCGAAAGATCGCCGATAAATGCAAGCAGTTTCGCAGTTTTTCAAAGTAGAATCACGTGAATCTTTTTCGCGGAGCATCGATGTACGAAAATGTAACGACCAACAGCAGGCTTTCTTTGTAGTTACTTTAAAGCATCCCCATTGAAGAACCACCGAGCTCATTGTGTTACTCTAAGCGAGGGAACAATGAACGGTATTCTTATGAAAATCTTTTCGGTGGCCACTTGGTGACCACACCGATTGTATCGAAACGTTTTACCTCGGACAACGACCGAGGAAAATCTATTTAGGAAAAATCCATCGCTACCTTTTTTTTCTCCTTCCAGCTTGTTTACTCGTTCTGCTTCGTAGGTCTTCCTACAACTTCGAGTTAATTTAATAGCATTCTTCATAGATGTCTAAAAATTAAAACTAATGCCTCTCTAGTTATTCCATACGAAATACACCTCCTTCTGTCGATTTTCAATAAGATCCTTTTACTCAGTTCGCATCCAATACCAAAAAATGTTCCTTTTCTAATGCTAATTTATTGAAATTATAAATGTCTAAAATTTCAAACAAACGTCTCTCTATTTATTAAATACAAAATACACCTCCTTTCGTCGATTTTCAATGAGATCCCATTACTCAGGTCGCATCCGTAGCTAAAAAATGTTCCTTTTCTAATGCTAATGCAATAAAAGCAGCTCAACGAGTTTCCTGCGAAACGACCTACCTACCACTGACATTTTACACGATACTCTCCAATAGAGTCTGTTTCTTAAAACGCGGAAAGGTTAAACTCTCGCGACTTGGACGCCGTGGGCGTGCGGAAACACAATGAACGCCCCTCTGGATCCGCGTGCTGTACGGATCGGTGATAAAATCGATACACGACTTTCTCCTTCTCCTCCCTTGACACTTTCTATCGATAAAGCAATTCGATTAGTACTCACCACGGGGGAAAACGACGACGGTGAAGGAGATTTCTACGGCGACATGATCTTGGCGCGAATAGCGCGACCGTTTCCCTCTAATCGGACAACAGTGTCTCTCAAACTCTACCTATCCTCAAAACCACTTCAAAAATACAAAAATTTACATGGAACTAAATCGTTATTCATTAAATATAATTTATAAGAATTTTTTAAACGTGAATATTCCAATTTTAAAAATTTCTATTCAGTTTGAATCTTGGCATATGTTAGCTAAAATAATCCTCAGAAATTATTTTCTTCTGAGAGCTCGCGATTATTAACATACTGAAACAATAGCGTTGCTTCGATCGACGATATTCACAAAGCGGAAGCGCAAGACCTTATCTCGTCGAGGCAATTACGAGCCAACAAGATCGAAATTAAAGATGCGTATCGATCGGACATCTGTTTAGCACGGTCGAATTAACACTTTCACGGCTGGCGTCAATTAAACGATCACCGGATAAGTTGATTGGCGAATTCAGCCGTGAACGAGAGTATCAGCTCCTTAGCTTTATTGACGATTAGTTGAGAACAATTATCGAATCACGATAGGGCGCTTATTTTTCATAAGTGGAACTCTTTCTTCGTTTCGAGTTCTCTCTTACCTAAGAACACATCGGTCCTCGTTCGATGGTTTAATTCGATAACAGCCCGCGTAATTAGAATATCTCCACACCTGTCTCGAGTATGGTTCGAGTAATCAGTTCATTGTAATCAGTATTCCCGATAAGCAGTTCGTTAAAAAGTCTAAACAGAGTTCCTCAGCGTCGACGCTGAAGATTAATCGAACGTGGCAAGCAAACCTAGTACAGGTTCCTCATTTCCTTTTGAAATATTGCAAATGAAACACTCGAGCTCCTTACTCCCGTTTTAATTATCAGAGAATCGAATCTCGTTAGCCGCGATTCGTCGAGAGCGCTAAATACGTGGCGCTGGTATGAATTATTCGTCCAAGGCCATGCACAACCTTCCGTGCCTAATTGTGCCGTATGCATAGGTTTAATTAAGGATTCGGTCACGTGTGCGGGTTTGATGAATAGTCCCGGTGGCAAAGGTCCAAGACCCGCGCATCGATTCATCTCGGCTGAGCAACCATCGCGAAATAACCATTAATTTCAAACTTCCGTCCGAAAGTTGCAATTATACAAATTGTCGAATCCCGGAGGTCAGATTTCGACGGAGGTCGCCGTCTTTGATTACGAGGCTCTCGCAGCTTGCGTTGGATTACCCCGATTTCATGACTCCCTTTCGCCGATACTCGCACACACGATCGTGTTCGTCCAGTAACGAGCAGTTTCGCGTAGGATTGATCGGTGCGCTTTGTGGAATGTGTGGCCTGGAAACGAGTGGGAAATATTTCGTAGCTTCTTCTGTAATTGAGAATGTATTAGGAGGTTGCATTGAAAGACGCTGTTTTTTCGTGTTTTTTCACCATTTATTTCAAAAGTAAAGTATATAAAAGTATCAATCGAAATATTTATCCTCAAAAGCTACTACTTTTCTTCACTTTTCTGGCAAAAGTTGAATTCCGCGACGAAAGAACGGTTTATCGTTCGAGCTTGTCCATTCACCAACCCAATTTCCAACTTCTTCGTAATTACGGAAATGTGTCTTCCAAACCATGTTGCATCGATCTGAACAAATGATAATCACTTGAGACCAGGTCTGAAGAATAGGTTGGGTGAGGGAGAATCTCTCATTCGAACTCCGTCAGTGTATTTCTTTTACAGTTCTGGCAACATGAGGCCGAGCATTGTCGTGCAAAAGGATCACTTTTCGGCGATATCATGCAATTGATGGTCGTTTTTCTATCAAATTATCGTGTAAACGCTTCAATTGTTGGTAATAACGTTCGGCGGTGACTGTTTCATGTGGTTTTAACAATTCATAAGATACGACGGCTCTCACTGTCTACAGTATTCGCAGTGAAATCCACGTATACATAAACAGCGGCTTTCAATGCAACCTCCTAATAAGTAAAAAGGTCTTGGAAGTATGAAGTAGGGATGATAGAAAAATCACGAGGTCTTTTTGATATGTTTTCCCTTTTATATCCTAACTTGGATTCGACTGGACTAAATCGACTGGGTTATCGATCGCTTGGTAATGTTTGATAGTGTTTTGTTTTGGATACATTGTTGTACACATGTATGTGTTTGATCCTGGATTGATTGATTTTTGCATATATGTAGTTTATGTTCATTTCTATAGTAATGTTAAGCCGATCTCACACGGGCGCAACCGATCAGTTTCAAACCACTCTGAAACTAGTTGCACGGGACCGTAGATCTAGGACAATCTAGGTAAAACAAAGAGTGCAAACGGTTTGCAATACTAATTTCAAATCGCCGTGCGCGATCGGCCTTAGAGTTTTGTAATTGTTATATTCTTGGAATACTTGCTAAATCAAACCAGCTTGAGTACGTATAATTGCCTAAAATATTCAATTTCCAAACCTTTCGGAGATTCGTGTCCAGCCGACTCCGAGCAGCTGTGAAATGGACAACTTTTCAAATTTAGAATATTCCTTCCCTAAGAATGTCCGAAGGAATGATCCGTGAAATATTGGCGTAACCTCTGGCAGCGTGTAATTAAGGAGAGCACGGTGTACGCGGGTCGATCGTTTTTTCGCAATAAAATTCGTTCCTCCGAGATTAATCGAGTCGAGATTCCACTCGATCAGAGGTAATCCCCGAGGCGGTGGTTGTCCCGGGGGGCGAAAAGAAGATCCACGCACGTGGGAGCGGTGGTACGCGACCCAGTTTCTACGGTGTATCGGTAATTTAAGATCGATAAACCTCGATCTATCGGAGCTATCCGATTACGGGCGGCTGGGATTAAAAATATATAGCCATTCACGGGGTAATCCCTTCGTGCTGGGAAATAATACGTAATCGTCGAAATAGGAGAACCTCGATCCAATATTAAGTTTCCTGGATCGGGCCCGAATGTGCTTGATATTCCATAAAAAAAGTAATGGATTAAAAATATTACGTTCCGCGACATTATACCCGGAGTCGGCTGGGCCAAGTTTTACCAGCAATCTTGCTCGCTCCTCGCGGGCGGATCCACGCCGGCTAAGTTCGAAATCCTCTTTGCGAGCTTTTTCACGGTTTTACGTTTCATAAACACGACGGTGTTCGTAGGGGGGGGGGGGGGGGGGGGGCCACCCCCCACCCCCGCAGAGGGGCGGACGGGCGCGAACGGCCAGAAACGAAGGGCTTATCATATTTTCGTGCTGCGGGACAAATCCCTAAATCTTGTTTACAAGCAAATTCCACAATACCGGGTATAAGGGATTTAATGCGACTCGTGGCCGATCTTCGCGAAAGCCTTCTTTAAAGTGTAATGTACTACGAAAGGATTATTCCCTGGCCAGGAACGGACACGGGAAACGCCTTTGTCGCGAGACGTCTGCCAAACTCGTTCTTTACGCGCTCACAATGCGAGAATTATTCTAATGCGATGTATCGACTGCCGTCTTGCCACGTGGTATTGGACGTCAGAGTTCAGCTGCAACCTGGCGACTGTGTTTACTCGCGGTGAAGTCCTGGCAGGGGTTTGGCCACAGTTGTATTTCTATTTACTCGTCATGTAGGAAATATTCACTGTTTCGTACTGTTATGCACTAATAGTAAATATTTTCCATTCCTGGATCGTTCCAAATCTTCA